>NW_006408657.1:7095308-7097598 GCF_000296735.1 Chrysochloris asiatica
CGAGTAAAGTTTTACTAAAGGTAATACAGAAATGGCTACAATCATACATTGACAGAGAACTTCCAGAGGTTCAAGCCGGATTCAGAAGAGGACATGCAACTAGGTATATCATTGCTAATGTCCGATGGATCTTGGCTGAAAGCAAAGAATACCAGAAAGATGTTTACCTGTGCTTTATTGACTATGCAAAGGCATAGTGTGGATCATAACAAGCTATGGACAACATTGCGAAGTTCCAGAGGTTCAAGTCAGATTCAGAAGAGGCCGTGGAATGAGGAATATCATTGATAATGTCCGATGGATCATGGCTGAAAGCAAAGAATACCAGAAAGATGCTTACCTGTACTTTATTGACTATGCAAAGGCATTGTGTGGATCGTGACAAGCTATGGACAACATTGCGAAGTATGAGTATTCCGGAACACTTAATTGTGCTCATGAAGAATCTGTACCTGGACCAACAATGGTTTAAAATTAAGGAAGGTGTGCGACAGGGTTGTATTCTTTGAAACTGCATGTTGTTGTTGTTATTAAGTACCGTGGAATCGGTTCTGACTCATAGTGACCCTGCACAGGATTTCCAAGGCTGTAAATCTTTACAGGAGCAGAATGCCCCATCTTTCTCCCGCGGAACTGCTGGTAGTTTTGAACTGCCTACCTTCAGGTTAGCAGCCCGATTCATAACCACTATGCTACCAGAGCTCCTTGAAACTGCATGTTGTTGTTGTTGTTGTTGTTAAGTGCCATCGAGTCGGGTCCGACCCATAGCGACCCTGTACAGGGGTGTAATTCTTTGATGGACCTTGTCATGCTAGTTCCTTCTCCAAAACCAGAAGCAATAAAGGAAGATTTCCTTAATGTCTTGTAGTTACTGCTGTTAATTGTTAGTTCCTACACATTGATCCTATAATACGGTTTCCAAAAAGCAGCAGGCAGGGTTTCCAAAAAGCAGCATGTAGATTTGAACTGCCAACCTTATGGTTGACAGTCCCATGCTTATCCTATAGCCCATTCCAGTGAAAATGTCACAGTTACTTTATTCATGCATATTTATTACCATTTAGATCACTGCTTTGTTGTGTCAACATGTGACTCTGCCACCAGATGAAGAAAATTCTTGTTCTGCAATTGATAGTGAAGAAAAATCAGACAGCATTTAAAACAAGAACATGAACTTTAACAAGACCTTCTGAAATGGCGTATCATAGATATAGAAGGAAAAGAACCTTGATACGCTGTTAATAGCTGAACAGGAATGAAGCCAGATATGAATGAAGAACACCCAAGAGAAAATAAGAGAGTGAAATGCAGCAAAACTCTGGCAGGAAGTTCCTTTTCTTATAATACCTGTAAGTCTAGGTTCCCAATACTGACTGTACAGGAGGTCACTTAGGGAGTTTTGAAAACTGCCTCTATCTGTTCTCCAGTTTCAGAATTCTGATGCAATTTGTCTGGGTAAGACCAAGATACTTGTATAAACTCCCAGATGGTCTAAAGTTCAGCTAAGTATAGGAACCACTGACCAGCCAATTTATCAGTGTTCTACCAGCAGACACTTATGGGAGATGGGTACTAACTTGAATATTTACTTTGATCAATCTCTAGTTTTTCTACAAACTTTGGGGATAGTTGTTCATTTTTTCAGTAGTAATAGTATTCTCACTATCTTTTTATTTTTCATTCTTTCTTTCTTCCTCCCTTCCTTTCTTTCTTTTCAATATGTTTTTTTAATGTTTTATTGTGAATTATATGATGGTTTACATGAGAGAACTTTAGTTTTACATTCATTCCATCGTATATCATTTCATTGTCATGGTTCCAATCCCCTCCATGCATCATCAACCAACCAAAGGGTATACCCTACAAACCCAACCCCTACACTCCCCTCTCACCCACCCCCACCCCCCAGTCTTCAGCCCACAGTCCCTCTCCCTCTCTGGATACAAAGTCCCCAACCGCTGCATCACTCCATGTCATCGTCTCTGTCTCTATCTCAGGAATCTCTGCTTCTCTGGGTAGGGTCCCGCTCTCAGCTTTTCTCCGTTGATGGTTCTAGAGACCTCTGCTACTAGACTGGAGAATTAATCACTCTCTTCCTTGCTACAAAACGTCTACCTTTGCATTTCCAACCCTCATAATCCGTCCTGATAACCATTATTCACTACAGTATCACAAGTTACCCATCTGTATTTCATTTCATCAGCTCCGCCTAGACAGCTTGGATAGTACTCACTGGAGATTCTGCCTTCCTCCATGCCCCCTAGCTCTAGGTTCCCTCTTGAAAGCTTGT
>NW_006408657.1:7098478-7099770 GCF_000296735.1 Chrysochloris asiatica
TAACAACAACAACAACAATCAGTTATAATATAGGCAGAAGACGGACTTACAAGCCTTCTATGGTGATGTTTCTGACTATTCCTTTCTCTCCCCCTCCAGTGTCTACTCTATATTATAATGCAAGGAAAACCAAGATTCAAAAAACAGCCAAGCATCTCAACACCATCCCCCCCCCATTCCAACCATGACTCAATCCCTGTATCCCAGAGCCCTGCAGTTCCAAGGCTGTGCATATATCATCCTTTAGCTCTGTCCCACTTAGCCCATTCAAACATGCCCAATTGTTCTCCCATTGGCCCCATTCCTTCACTTCCCTCTCCCTCCCTGTATATTCCCCGCCCCCCAGCACCCAAGCTCTCCTGTGTCCAATCCCTGCCCTGTGCTGGGTTTTGGTGTTTTATTAAGTGTTATTGCAGCTTGGGTATTTGCCAGCAGTTGCTGACTCTTTTTGTGTAAATGTAAGGAGACAAAGAGTCCTCCAAAAGCAGAAGGGAGGCTATGTAACAGCCAAACAACACCAGTCAGGTAGAAAACAAAACCAAAATCAAAATCAAAAACAAAAGTGATAATGAGAGAAAAAGGAAAGAGAGAAGAAAAAACAAAACAAAACAAAAAAAATGACAAAAAAAGAAAAAAAAATGCATCACCAGCAATAACAAGATTGAATACAGGCAGTCTCTAATCACAAAAAAAGGGAGGGGAGGGACAGAACAAAGAGAGGAAAAAAAGAAAAAATCTCTAGCTTAATATAAGTAAGTCTTTAATGTCCTAACTTTCTTTCAGTCCCTTCTGCGCTCCTCTCCTTGTTGTTAAGTGCTGTGGAGTCCACTCTGACCCACAGCGACCCAGTATAGGGTTTCCAAGGAGCAGCTGGTGAGCTGGACCTTGCAGTTCAAGAGGCTTTGCAGTCTGGTGCATTAACCCACAGAGCCACAGCAGGACTCCTTTGTCACTTGTGGTAAAAAGCGACTCAAGAGCATCTCAGCTTGGGCAGGCCTGAGCCTTGGAGGCTCCCCAAATTGCCTGATAGCCATGCTGATAACGCCTACTGTGGCAATGAGACACCCCTGGGAAGGGCTATGTTAGGTCCTGTGGCCTTGCTAGCTCTCTGGGAGCGCCCACTTTCTGAACGGGTCCACTCCAGCCCCCCACTCCAAGCTCTGCAGGGGCCGGAGGCAGTCATCAGAGCAGGAGCTGAGTGCAGGCGGGCGAAAGCTCAAAATGCCTGTAATTCCTCAGCAGTTTGATCTTTTAAAAAAGCAAGTTCAGAATGTTGAAGCCTAAAGTCTTAT
>NW_006408657.1:7099870-7100449 GCF_000296735.1 Chrysochloris asiatica
ACCCCCGCTTTCTCCAGAGCCTGCGTACCTGGTGTACCTGTGCTGCCTGGTCAGGGAAGCGCCGGAAGTCCTCTCAATATGTATTTTTAATGAATGTTTATTAAGTGTTTTGTTATTGTTGGTAATATCCCAGTTATTGGTATACTGTTAGCTGTAGGTTTTCCTACAAATAATTAATGGAGTGTCCTTTCTCAGTTTTTCCAAGAACAGTCTATAGCTGACACCATTCTAGATACATAGTGCTATTTTTATTAAGTGTTGTCGAATTATTTCCAACACAGAGCAACCTTGTATAGGGTTTCCAAAGAGTAGCTGGTGGGTTTGAACTGCTGCTCTTGTGATTCTTAGTCCAGTACTGATCCTACAGTGCCATATTAAGAGTCCGGATACATAGTAGATAGCTTTATTTATTGCATAAAGTATATATTTTGGTGGTGGTGTGCCGTGGAGTTAGTTCCGACTCACAGCGACTCTGCTTAGGGTTTCCGAGGCTGTGAATCTTTACAGGAGCAGAAAGCTTCATCTTCCTCCCATGGAATGGCTGGTACTTTTGAATTGCTGACCTTGAGGTTAGCAGCC
>NW_006408657.1:7101067-7110948 GCF_000296735.1 Chrysochloris asiatica
GACATATTGTCAGGAGGGACCAGCCGCTAGAGAAGGATATAATGTTTGGTAAGGTGGAGGGTCAGAGAAAAAGAGGAAAACCCCCAACGAGATGGATTGGCCAAGTGGCAGCAAGTGGCATGGCAACAGTAGTGCCCAGGATCGGGCAGTGTTTCATTCTGTTGTGCATAAGGTCGCTGTGGGTTGGTATCGACTCGATGGCACCTAACAACCACAGCAACAAGGACATGTAGGTTTAATTCATTTAAGACATTCTTGGCTGAGAAGCACTGATAGAGCACAAAATATGACACAGTAATAATTGTCTATGAATCATTCAAATAATGTTGTTGTTAAGTGCTGTCGAGTCGGTTCCGACCCATAGCGACCCTGTACAGGGTTTTCGAGGCTGTAAATCTTTACAGGAACAGAATGCCTCATATTTCTCCCACGGAGCCGCTGGTAGTTTCGAACTGCTGGCCTTAATGTTCGCAGCCCGATTCGTAACCACTACGCTTGTAAATTACTTCTTAGTATTTTAATCTCAGCATTATTATAATCCAGTCATGTCTTCTTGGACAACTCATTTAACCAATTTAAATCATTTCCCCATCTGAAATATCAGTGAAATTAACAGATTTATTAAGAACTAATAACTTTTGAGACTCTGATCATTTGGAAAATGGAAGAAATAATGGTACTTCTCTCAACATGGTGTGATTTGCAAATGAAATGATCATTAAAAAATGTTTTTAAACCCTATCCAAAGAATCAGCAACACCAGAGATGGAGGCAGAGACCATGACATGGAGAGATAAAGCAGCTGAGGACTCTAGACTCATGGAAAGAGAAAGGCTATGTGCTGGTGGCCAGGAGGCAGGCTTTCACAATATGCCCTATTTTGTTTGTTTGTTTGTTTAAATGATTATACATTCCTAATTGTTTTTTGTGTGTACATCAAAAAAACAAAAAAAAACAAACAAACAAAAAAGAGGAAATCGAAGAAAGTACTGCTAAATGATGATTCATGGAGGGGATTGTAATCATTGCAATGAAACAAAGTATGAAAGAATGAGTTTAAAACTGATGTTCTCCCATGTTAACTATCACTCAATTCATAATAAAAACTTAAAAAAAAGAAGAGAGAGGGAAAGAAGTAGCATTATGATGAAGAAAGAAGTCCAAGCTGTTCTGAAGGAATTGTCGAAAAACAAGGCTGCAGGAATTAACAGAATACAAATTGAAATGTTTCAACAAAGTGATGCCACACAGGAGGAACTCATTTGTCCATGTCAAGAAAATTTGAAGACAGCTATCTGATCAACTGATTGGAAAAGATTCATATTTGTACCCATTCCAGAGAAAGGTGATCTAATGGATGTGGAACTCTTTGAGAAATAACGTGATGTCACAAGCAAGTAAAATTTTGATGAAAATAATTTAAAATATTTGAGGCATTACATCACCAGGGAGTTGCCAGAACTTCAAGCCAATTCAGAAAAGGATGTGACACAAGTGACATCATTCCTGATATCAGGTGGATCTTGGCTGAAAGCAGAGAATACCAATAAGATGTTTATTTATGCTTTAGTTGTTATGTACAGTGGAGTCAGTTCTGACTCATAGCGACTCTATACATGGTTTCTGAGGCTGTAAATCTTTATGGGAGCAGAAAACCTCATCTTTCTCCCACGGAACAGCTGGTAGTTTTTGAACTGCTGACTGAGATTAGCTGCCCGATTCGTAACCACTAGGCTACCAGAGCTCCTTATTTATGCTTTACTGAATCTTAAATGGGCTCAAACATAACAACAATTGTAAGGATGGCATAGGACTGGACAGTGATTCCTTCTGTTATGCCTAGGGTCATTATGCATAGGAACCCACTCGGCAACATCTAACAACAATAGCAATCATTAATTAAGTGGTCTGAGAAAGTTATAAAGCATCTAGGAATAACTCAAATAAGAAATGTTAAAGACCACATGAGGAAGATAATAAACAAATTTTCCTACAGTGATTTGTTACACATCTCTCTAAAAATCTCTTAATGCTAATTTACATCATATGGCAAATCTGTTCTATATGGTTTAAAGTCTCTTGTGTAAATGATGCAGCATCTATAATAAAGAAAGTAATTAAACTATAACTTATCTCTGGAAAAAAATGATTTTAAGAGTCTATCAGTCATGGGAAAAGTTGGAAATAGAATTGGCGATGGCTGCATTAAATCACACATGTGTAGAATATTAAATGTTTTGTTATGCACACTTCACAAAAATAATAATAATAACAATAAAATTTAAGCCTCTCACATAATAAAGGAGCCTTGACGGCACAAGTTATTGTTGCTAGGTGCTGTGGAGTCAGTTTTGACTCATAGCAACCCTATGTACAACAGAACAAAACACTGCCGGTCTTGCACAATCCTCATAATTGTTGTTACATTTAAGCCAATTGTTGCTGCCACTGTGTCAGTCCATCTCATTGAGATCCTCCACTTTACCAAGCATGATATCCTTATCCAGGGACTGGTTCCTCCTGACAACATGTCCAAAGTAGGATAGACGAAGTCTTTCTCATCTTGCTTCTAAGGAGTATCCTAGATGGACTTCTTTCAAGACAGATTTGTTATTTCTTCTGGCAGTCAATGGTACTTTCAATATTCTTTACCAACATCATAATTCAAATGCATAAATTATTCCAAGGTCTTCTTTGTTCGTTATCCAACTTTAGCATGCATATGACACTATTGAAAATACCATGGTTTAGGTCAAGTGCACCTTAGTCCTCAAACTGACATTTTTGATCTTTAACACTTTATGCATGGAATGATCAACCATTCAAGATCAAAATGGTGACATTTATCTGTGGACAAGATTCAGAAGGGTTGTGAAGGAGGATGGAAATAGGAACCACAGAAAGGAAGTGGGATATCTGTTGTTACATGGTGGGGATTGTAATCACTGAGATGAAACAACGTGTGTGATTCGTTGGATGTAAAACTGATGATCTGCTCTGTAAACCTTCACTTGATTCTCAATAAAAAGTTTCAAAAAAAAAGGTCTTATGCAGTAGATTTGCCTAATGCAATGTATCCTCTGATTTCCTGACTGCTGCTTCTATGAGTATTGATTGTGGATCCCAGCAAAATGAAGTTTTTGACAACTTCAATCTTTTCTGTTTTTCATGATGTTATTTATTGCTTCATTTGTAAGGATTTTCATTTTCTTTACATTGAGGTGTAATCCATATTGAAGGCTGTATGTAGTCTTTGATCTTCATCAGTAAGTATTTTAAGTCATCTTTGCTTTCAGCAAGCAATGTTTTTTCATCTGCATATCACAAAAGAGATTGTTGTTGCTGTGTGTCATTAAGGCAATTGTGACTCGTAACAGTCCTATAGATCAGAGTAGAAATGTCCATAGGGATTCCTATGCTCCTGTAGAAAAGCCAGTGGGTTCAAACCTCTGACCTGTAAGTTATAAATCAAGACCTTAACCACTGTGCTATTAGGGTTTCTTCAAAAGAATCCATCCACTACCACTGAGCTGATTCTGGAAGGAAGGCAGAGTAGAACTGCTCCATAGAGTTTCTGAGGCTGTAAATCTTTATGGGAGCAGAACACCCCATCTTTTCCCTCAGAGTGGCTGCTGGATTTTTTAGCAGCCTAAATGTTTAGCCATTATATGAACAGGGCTTCTTCAAATGAACAGGGCTTCTTCAAAAGAGATTGTTGTTTTTGTTGTTGTGTATCGTCGAGTTGGTTCTGATTCATAGCGACTCTGTCTAGCATTTCAAAGAAAGGCTGGTGGGTTTGAACTGCCAACCTTACTGTCAGCAGTCCAATGCTTATTGTACATCTCCACACCAGGATTCTAGATATCTATAATTTGCCAAGAATGAATATCACATATTATGAACACTCTTCCTAAGCAAAAGTAGCAACTAAATTCTTTCAACATAGAATATATTTGTGTGCTCTTGTTTCCAGACTTGCAAAGTTGAAGATTCCAAGAAAATAGTAGATTTCTTCATCAAATTCAAACCTCTAAGATTGGATTGAAATTATTCTTTTTCTAGTCACATATCACAACATTCAAAGGACTTTATTTTTCAGAATAAGTAGATTCATTGTTTTTGTTTTATATATATTTTTTCCACCCATGATATAACAAAAATTTTATCCCCAAGTGAGGCCTGTTTTCTTTGAAAGTAAAGATCTCATGTTTTGTCCTTGATGTATGCCTGGGGTGTGACAGCTGCATCTTACTACAAAGCACATTACCAGAGCTTTGAGAATTAAATCGAAAATCTGAAATAGAGTAAAGCCACCTTCTTTTTTTTGTTTGTTTGCTTTACTTTGAAATTTTGGATGGTTTGTACTATGAAATACAATTTGCAATATATTTTTAAAAGAAATATGCAAGAAATATCAAATTGTAATATAAATATTCATATTTCTTAGTTCTTATTTATTATTCTACAAGGTTATATTAGAACACCCACCCAACATTGAGCATGCACATGAAATAATTTTGCCAGGCGAACAGATGAGGGATAGAGGATGATGTGGCAAATCATTTGCAAATCAGCCATGCCTCTGCCTATGAAATAACCCACTAAAGACTTGGACTTCAGAAAGTTTGTGCAAGGTGGGTACTGAAACAACTTATGAAAGAGCATAAACAGAAGCGTTTGAACATCTGCAAACAAAATTTGGACCAATACTCAAAGGAGGTAAGAGTGTCTTAAGAAAATTGTTACTGGTGACAAGACACGGATTCATCACTACAAGCCTGAGAGTAAACAGCAGTGTGGAATGGAAATATTCTCAATCACTGACCAAGAAAAAGTTCAACAGTAAACCATCATCTGGAAAATTGATGCTTAGAGATTTATAGGATTCTCTAGGCCAGTATTGGAACACTATTAGAAAAAAGGTTCAACAATCAACAGTACCCATTACAGTAAGATGCATACTGAAGAGCTGAAGCCTAAACTTCACATTAAACACAGAAGACTGATATCTAAGTGCATTGTGATCTTGCATGATAATGCATATCCACACACCTCAGCCCACACTGTTGACACTCTTGAAAAACTTCGTTTTGAGGTGTTCAAGCATTCTCCCTATAGTCCTGATCTTGCTCCATTGGGCTTTCACCTCTTTGGTCTCCAGATGGACATAGTATGTTGAAAAGCAAGGGGATTATGTCAAAAAGTGAAATATTTGTCTTTTCCAAAATTTGATTAAAATAAATTCTACAGACAGAGTGCGGATAATTCTTGACTCACCCTCATAGTTTTGACTTGTTGCACAATGAAGACAATCAAAAATCATATGCATATTTCAGAGTCCTCAGATATAAACAGGCATTTAAAATTAGGGGTCTTAGAATGAGATTATTAGAGAGTAAATGTAGATAAAGAAAAATGCAGATGTTACATCTGAGCTCCAAAGCACTTCAGCGTTTAGAATTAAGAAAGGCAGTTCTTCCAATCAAGTGGGCAGAAGCAACAGTCAGCAATACACTATAATAAACCAGGGCTTCATGCTGTCTTGAACGCTAACTAAAATGTTAAAAGGACATGATCAACAGTGTCAAGTGCTGTGAGAGAAGAGGGGATTGAGTAATGGTCATTGCGTTTGGTAAACTTGATGATCTTTTTAGTGTAGCTCCACTGAGGAGGTGAAAAGGAAAAAATTACATAATCATCCTGTTCTGGACAGTTGGCCTTCTCCATCTTTTTGTGGTTCCCCCCCCGCCAATTTTTTGTTAATAACTTAACATACAAGAAACTCCTTGATCAAGGGGGTTATTCACTCAAATATGCCTGGAAACACTGTATAACACATCTTTCCTTGGAAAGTCATGAATCAAATGAATATATTAAATGATGTAAGAAATCCAAAGGAGACCTGCTTATCTTCATTTTACCTAGAAATCTCTAAACTTATGCTTCATAAATCATAAATATGTGTGTTTTGAGCAACAATATCTGACTTATAGACCTGAAAGGTGGGTTAAAAAAATAGTCATCTTTGGGACAAAATACCAATATGGACATTTTCTAGGTATTATTTACAAATGTCAGCAGATGGTATTAGACCCAAATAATGTATTAACTAGTCATAATAAAAAAAATACAGGTGCATGCTTTGCAAAATGATATCATAGATAATATTTATCTTCTGTATTTTATAAATGAAAACGAAAAGTAATTAAAGTAAAACACAAAAAGTACAAAAAAATATTTCTGAAGAAGAAGGTTGTTGTTTCTGTTAGGTGCCATTGAGTCATTTCTAACTCACAGGGTCCTGTATAGGGTTTCCAAGAAATGACTGGTGGATTTGAACCAAAGACCTTTCTGGTCAGTACTTTTCCTACAGCACAACACCAGGACTTGAAGAAGAAGTGCCCCCTTAGTAATATAAAGACTTAAAATTAATAAACAATTTCAAAATGCCTATTTATCTTTCATACAACACTAAATTTATTGTTGGAGTCCTGGTGTAGTGTTGTAGGACAAGTACTGGACTGCAATATTAGCAGATCAAAACCACCAGCTACTCCTTGGAAGCCTTATACAGGGTCACTGAGTTAGAACCAACTCAATGCCAACTCAATGACACTTAACAACAACAACATTTAGTGTTATGGATGATAACACTGCACCCCATCCCCCCTACAAAAAAAAAAAAAAAAGCTGTTGTAGCTCCCCTGGAGATTGTATCTAATAGAATATTCATTAACTTACAAAATGACCAAACTAAAACTCTATAGCAGCCTTGGTAAAAAAAAAAAACAAAAACAAAACATAGCCCTAGGAAAACCAGGGCTATAGGAATAATATAAATTATTCCTATTTTTAGACAATTGGCATTGTTGAAGTGAATCAGTCAGAAAGAAACATTTTAAAAATGGTATACTTGCCATTTTTAAACTGTCTCACTATTTTCTTTTCTATCAATAATTTTCCACCACAAAATGATGAGTGTTCTCCACATTGTAGTGAGATTTTACATGCAGCCAGGAAGTCTAATTTACTAACCAAGTCTCAACAGAGAAAAATTTATGATGGCTTAGGGAAAACCAGTTGAAAGAACTTAATCTCACTTAACATTACACATGGTCATGGGTAATAATAGAGAGAAGGGTGAGACAGAAAGAGGAGAGCTTTTGATGTTGTCATTGTTAGGTGTCCTCCAGTCAGTTCTGCCAGCGTCAATTCCATCTTATTGTGGGTCTTCTTCTTTTTCACTGAGCCTTCACTTTTCCAAGTATGATGCCCCTTTACAGGGACTGGTCCCTCCTGATAAGATGTCCAAAGTAAGAGAATCAAAGTCTCGCTATCAGGCTTCTAAGGAACATTCTTGCTGTATTTACAAGACAAGATTTGCTTGTTCTTCTGGCAATGCCTGGTGCTTTCAATATTCTTCACCAACACCGTAATCAAATGCATCAATTCTTTTACTTTCTTCTTTATTCACTGTTCAATTTTCACATGCATATGAGGTAATTAAAAATACCATGGTTTGGGCCAGACACACCTTCATCCTCAAACTGCCATCTTTGCTCTTTAATACATAAAAAAGATCTTTTGTGGCAGATTTGCCTAATGGAATGCATCCTTTGATTTCTTAACTGCTGCTTCCATGAGCATTGATTATCAGTTCAAGCAAATTGTAGTCTTTTCTCCATTTATCAGGATGTTAGTTATTGGTGCAGTTGTAAAAGATTTATTTACATCTTCTATACATTGAGATGCAATCCATACTGAAGGCTATAGCTAAAGTCTTCAATTTGCCTTTCCAGGCATAGTAAACCATATGATAATCAGATTCAAAATAGCCCACACCAGTCGATTTCAGCTCACTAATGTCTAGGATATGGATTTTTATGCATTCCATTTCACTTTTGACAACTTCCAATTCTCCTAGGTTCATACTTCATATGAGGGTGAGTCAAAAATTAGCCACACTCAGGTTGTATTAAGTTACCCGTCCATGTCCACGGCTGATGAAAACATTGAATGTACATATGAAATGATTCTGTTGAATAGATAAGTGAGAGTGGATTATGTGGCAAATCATTTGCAAATCATCCAAGTCTTTGCCTATGAAATAATCCAGAAGTGACTTGGGTTTTGAAAAATTTGTGTGAAATGGGTACCAAAACAACTCATGGAAGAGCATAAACAGAAGCGTTTGGATATCTGCAAACAAAAATTTGGACCAATACTTGGAAGGAAGGTCAAACTTTATTAAAAAATGATTACTATTACTAGTGATAGGACATGGATTCATGGCTACAAGCCTTAGCGTAAACTGCAGACTATGAAATGGAAACATCCTCAATCACCGACCAAGGAAAAGTTCAAAAGCCCACCGTAAGCTGGAAAATTAATGCGTACAGTTTTCTGGGATTCTCAAGGGCCAGAATTGGAACACTCTCAGGAAAGAGGTTCAACAATCAACAGTGCTGATTACAGTGAGATGCTCACTGAAGAGCTTAAACCTAAACTTCAGATTAAACACAGAGGACTGCTATCTAAGTACATTGTGATCTTGCATGACAATGTACATCCACACACCTCTGCCCACACTGCTGACACTCTGCAAAAACTTTGTTTTGAGGTGTTTAAGCATCTTCCCTACAGTCCTGATCTTGATCCATTGGACTTTCACCTGTTTGATGCCTTGAAAGCAGTCCTTTGAGGATGAAGATTCACCTCTGATGAAGAAGTGAAGATAGTGGTGCATTCATGGCTCGCAGCTCAGCCTAAAACATTTCTAATAAGGCAATATGACAGCTTGTTGACAGATGAACAATGCGTATTGAAAAGCAAGGAGATTATGTTGAACATGATGTATTTATCTTTTCCAAAAATTTATTAAGTAAATTTTACAGTCACAGTGTGGATAATTTTTGACCCCCCTTCATAATTCCATGTTCTGCTTATTAATGGATTTTTACAACTCTATCTCCTTATTTTGAGCTGTGATCCACCAGCAAATGAAGGCCTAGAAAGCTTTACTCCATTCTTGTCATCATGGTCAACTCTATGTTGAGGAGACAACTATTCCCAGTCATAATTTGAATGTCTTCTAACCTGAGGGGCTCACCTTCTAGCACTATATCTGAAAATATTTTTATGCTATTCATAATATTTCAACATTCAATATTCTATATTACAGTGACTGGTATTCATAAGGTTTTCAATGACTCAATGTTCAAAAGGAGTCCACTTCTCCTTCGTCCTAGTCTGTCTTAGTCTGGAAGCTCAGCTAAAAGTTGTGTACCCTGGGTGACCCTCGTTTTACAGTAGGCCTAGTTTTCAGAATCACAACAACACCCAAACCACCACAGTACTACAAACTGACAAATGAATGGTGGTCCATAAGTATGTTGTTGTTGTTGTTAGGTGCCATTGAGTCAGTACCGACTCATAGTGACCCTATGCACAGCAGAACGAAACACTGCCTGATCCTGGGCCAACCTCACCACTGTTGCCACTTGGCAATTCCATCTCATTGGGTGTCTTCCTTTTTTTTTTTTCTGACCCTCAACCTTACCAAACATGATACCCTTCTCCAGTGACTGCTCCCTCCTGACAACGTGTCCGAAGTACGAGAGACAAAGTTTAGCCATCTTGGCCTCCAAGGAGCACTCTGGCTGCACTACATCCAACACAGATTGGTTGGTTCTATGGGCAGCCCATGGCACTTTCAATATTCTCCTCGAACACCACAACTCAAAAGCATCAATTCTTCTACAGTCTTCCTTATTCACTGTCCAGTTTTCACATGCATATGAGGTTATTGAAAATACCGTGGCTTGGGTCAGGCGTACCTTAGTCCTCAAGCTGACATATTTTCTCTTCAACACTTTAAAAAG
>NW_006408657.1:7118018-7119400 GCF_000296735.1 Chrysochloris asiatica
GTGAGTCAGAACCAACTTAACCGCACTGAACAACAGTAACAAATTGCACTGAGTACAGGGCTACTAACCACAAGGGCAGTGGTTCAAACCCACCAGTTGCACCTAGGAAACCATTTACAGGGTTGTTATGAATTTGAACCAACTCTACAGCACTTAACAAAAACATTACACTCATAGGATGCACACAGAAACATAGAGAAATGGCCTTGAGACTGGATACACCAATAAGGTTGGAAGAGGAAATTGTAGGCCCCTTGGCAGAAAGAGATGTGAAGGAGCCAAGTATGTAGAGAGAAGGTCCCAGACAGCCAACAGGATGTCCACAGGATGTTGGGCCCTTCTCAGGACATCATACCAGTAGGCGGTGCAGGAGGACAATAAATCTCACTATGTTGTTGTGGTTACGTGCCGTCGAGTCTGTTCCGACTCACTATTGATGATATTAACTTGATGACTTGGTTACAGTGCTTTCTGCCTGGTTTCTCTACCTCGCAGTTGCCATTTTCCCCTTTTTGTTAATATGTATACTGTGGGGTGATAGTTGAAGATTAGAATTTATGGTACTGTAGTGTGGTACAAGTTGGACTACTAATGACAAGGTCAGTAGATTGAATCTACCAGTCATTCCAAGGGAAAAAGATGAGGCATTCTGCTCCTGTAAGGATTTACAGCCTTGGAAACCCAAGATAGAATTGTTATCTAGGGAGTTGGGACTGAATCCACAGCACATAATCACCACCAGTTTAAGATTACACAAATATCCTGTTTTTCATTATATTTTCTCCTATGAATTTCATTATCCAATAAAGATTTTCTGCATTTGCCGAACAGAAATGTTCTGTCATTCCTTCTCCACATCTTATAATTTTACTGTCAGGAAGAGCTATCTGCTTTCTCCTATTTTTAAATTTATTTATGTGCTTTGGATTTAATCAGGGTAAAAAAAATGGAATGAGTCAAATGTGTTACAAGGAACAAACTACGAAAATGCCATATCAAATGCTTTTAATAGCTCATTCCCTTTGATTTTCCATATATGAGTCACTGTGTTTGGGGAAGAGCTTATGTGTATGTTTTGGGCACATAGGCCCATTTGCTCTAGTAATCATGACTGACAAGGAAGAAATCAAAGCCACAGGTTTCAAATATCCAAGGGGAAGTACAACCTAGCAACACAGACCTCCTGCTGGGTGACAGAGTATAACATGATGAGAGAGACAAGTCCAGCAAGCTAGATCACAACACAGTCAGCAGGAAAAATTGAAAAACAAAACAAAACAAAAATCCATTTTGAAAAAAGATGTAATAAACTAAACTGTTAGAAAACCAAAAGGGAAGAACACCATCAGTATTTCTCAAGCTGGGGGAACTGAAGAAAAAAT
>NW_006408657.1:7120830-7124854 GCF_000296735.1 Chrysochloris asiatica
GGTAAGGTGGAGGGTCAGAGAAAAAGAGGAAGACCCCTAAGGAGATGTATTGGCCAGGTGGCATCATTGATGGATTCAAGTGTGGCAGCGGTAGTGAGGTTGGCCCAGGATCAGACATTGTTTCGTTCTGCTGTGCATAGGGTCGCTATGAGTCGGTTCTGACTCGATGGCATCTGACAACAACAACAAACTAAACTGTGTGTTCTCAGAAAACTACTCTTTGAGTTCATTTTTATTTCATATCTAAAGTGATGAATGACATTTAATCTAGACTTTCTTCCAGAGATAGCCACATTTTGAAAATGTGAATTCATTTCCCAAATCACATTTTAATTGTCTAGGACAGAGCATCTTAAATGACCTTCAAATTTCCCATGAACTATCTTGACTTCTTTGAAAAGAGTAGCATTATAGGTTATGGTCTATACCTTTGGTTGGTTAAGATGAAAGGAAGCAAGTAAACATTTTCTTTTGGTACAAATTGCCTTGACAGAAATTGGGCTCCTTACCAGAGAATTTCCTCACACTTCTGCCTCACAAAAGAGGAAAAATCATATGAGAAATTTCTTTCTGGCAAAGATCACACAGCATGTTACAAAATATTTTACTTTTGTGGATTTTTTTCCTAGACACTGCTTTTACTCAAGAGATTTTTCCAGATACCAAACAATTAATTCTTTTTAGGCATTTTGGAAAAGCTTGAAAACCTGAGTCAATACAATCAAAGTGCTTTGAACTTGCTCTAACAGGTAAACACACGATGGCCGATATTATGGACTAACTATCCCAAACCTGAAAGGAACCCTGCTAGTGTAGTGGATTATGAACTGGGCAGCTAACCACAAAGTCAACATTTCAAATCTACCAGCTGCTCCATGGGAGAAAATGAGGCTTTCTGCTTCTATAAAGATTTACAGCCTAGGAAACCCTACACAGAGTTGGTATGAGTTGGAATCAATTCAATAGTACATAGCCACCACTCCCACCCCAAACCTGTTGTGTCCTGGTGTGGTGCTGTAGGATAAACACTGGACATCAAGGCCAGTTTGAACTGCAAGGTCAGTGGTTCAAATCTACCGGGTGCTCCTCAGAAACCCTAAGCATGCTTTCTATGAGGAAAAACTCACTCCAGGACACTTAACAGCAACAAACCTATTTACAATCCCTTCTCCCTTGTCTTCTTTTACTGAAGATAATGGAAATTTTAAATAATCATTAGGAGTCCCAGGGTGATAAAGTTAATGCTAATCAAGGCAATTGGTTGTTCTGGTTTAAAATTAAACCCCTGCTTAGAGTTTCTGAGGAGCACCTTGTTTAAAATTACTCACTGGTTCGGATTCTTTTGCAGCCAGGATGGTCAGGTAAGTAGTAGTCTTGCCCAATGAGATGTATCTATAAATCCTTCACACACACACACACACACACACAAACACACACACACACACACAAGGAATGAAAAGAAAAATCATTGAAGGGAAGATAAAGTTTTTGGAACTTCCTCCTTCTTGTAACTTGAATCATGAGCAATGATAATGGGGCAGGAAAATGCAGGGAATGTATGCATTGTGCAGTACAGGCTATCTATCTGATTGGCTGGTTGATTGGTTGGTTAGTTGGTTATATGCTATGGAGTCAGTTCAGACTCATAGTGACCCTGTATAGGGTTTCAGAGACTGTAAATCTGGTTTGCTGTGGAGTCAGTTCCAACTCATAGCGATCCTGTACAGGTTTTCTGAGGCTTTAAATCTGTATGGGAGCAGAAAGCCTCATCTTTCTCCTGTGGAATGGCTGGTAATTTTGAACTGCTGTCTTTGAGGTTAGCAGCCTGACTCATAACCATGATAAAAAAAATAGATCCATTACTGTCAGATTTTCTTTTGTTTTAAGACAATAACATTCCTACATATGCATGCAAGCTATGAATTCCCATTAGTAGAATGGCCAATTAATATAATCCACAGGGAATTTGTTCATTTTACTGCTACTAGACTTGAGGTTATGGAATGGAACACTCTGATAATTCTTAGCTATAGAGATATAAGATTGATGCTCTTTATTTATGTATTTTTATTTTATTTTTTGTTCTGAATTGAGTGAAGATATACATAGCAGGTTATCAGTTTTACATTCAACGAATCATTCACTTAATTTTTTCCTCTATGATTGCAATCCCCTCCATGTAACAACAATTATCCCACTTCCTCTCTGTGTATCTTATTTCTATTCCACCCTCCTTCCTAACACTTTTGAACTTTGCCCTTAGGTAAATGTTACTCCTTTGATCTTGAATGGCTATTAGTGTGTTATCCTCCTATCCACCTATCTACCACTTGACTGAAAATTGGGCCACGGGGGTGAATTTTGTTCCATACTTGAAGAGTGACCAAGGACCATCATCTCAGGTTCCTTCAGTCTTTTTTTGACCAGTAAGGTCAGTAATTTTGTAATTTTTAGTTATATTATGCATTGTCTCCTGGTCTATCCAGTATTCTAATGGGATCCCTTTCAGAGTAGTTGGTAGTAGTAGCTAGGTACCATCTAGTTCTTCTGGCTTCAGAGGTATGGAGGCTGTTGTTTACTTGTCTGTTGACTAATTGATCCCAAGCATCTTCAGTTTTCATCACTCTTCTTTCTTCCACACATGGACGCAAAAAGTTGTACCTTAGACGGCTGTTCATGAGCTTTTATGAGCAGCCACTGCTCACCAAAGTAGGATATAGAACATTGTCTTTGTGAACTGTATTGTGCCAATTGACCATCGTGGGCCCTGGACTATGGTCCTGAGCCCCCAAACCCAGTAACTTGCTATGTCAAGACAGTAAAAATGTCTAGGAAGTTTTCATCATTTTGTCCTCTGTATACTCCACCAATAACAATGTCTAATGAGTGTGAACATTTTTCCATATATTTTTGGCTGCCTTCACTACTTCCCTTAGTTTCTGTATGTGGTGGTTTTATTTTCATTTGTCTCTAAGAATTTTCTAATTTCTACAGTAAATTTGTTAGACCTATAGACTCCTGGTGTGGTGCTGTAGGATCAGCACTGGACTGGGAACATCAATGTTGGCAGCTCAAACACTAGCTGTCCTCAGAAACCCTATACATGGTCATTATGAGTCAGAATTGACTCAACGGCACTTAACAACAACAATGCTCCACCCCATTCACAGGTATGTTTTCAGCAAAGACAAATCCCCATGTACAAATATCCCCTGTCAAACTCTTATATACCTGTGGGCATACTGCCATTCTCCCTCTCTTACCCATTCAGTCTATGTATCTGTCCATGTATCTACACATAGAGCACTGTTGCTGCAGGGTTGTGTATATAACAGTATTTACTTCTGTCCCCTTTAATTCTTGCATTCCTCCATGTGTCTTCACCTGTCTTCATCATTCTTCTGCAAACTTCCCTATTGTTGTATATTTTCTTCACTGTGATTCTAGTTAACATGTGTCTACCCTCTAAGGTTGATGCTTTTTAGATGTTTTATTTTTTCTAGTTGAAACAAAAATTAAGCTGATTATATCTAAATTCAAATTATGAAAAAAAAAAATACTTTCTTTAACATGTATGCCCTGGCAATAATACCCACTATCAATGATAGTACCTAAAAGACCAGTGCAGTTTTCTTTTTCTTCCATTTTTTTTTTTTTTTTAGCTTCTTGTTGTTGGCTTCTTGTTGTTGTTGAGTGCCATAGATTCAGCCCCAACTCATAACAACCCTGTATAGGGTTTCCCAGGCTATAAATCTTTGCAGGGCAGAGATTCTTACCTTTCTTCTGTGGAGTGGCTGGTGAGCTCGAATCGCTGATTTTGTGGTTTACAGTCCAGTGCTTATCCTCTAGAGTCACCACACGCTCTCTTTTACCTTGTTGTTGTTGTTGTCAGGTGGCATCGAGTCGGAACCGACCCATAGCGACCCCATGCACAGCAGAACGAAACAATGTCTGATCCTGGACCAACCTCACTACCGCTATCACACTTGACACCATCAATGATGCCACCTGGCTGATCCATCTC
>NW_006408657.1:7125776-7133109 GCF_000296735.1 Chrysochloris asiatica
AAAGCATAGGTAAACATCCTTCTGATATTCTCTGCTTTCAGCCAAGATCCATCGGACATCAGCAATGGTATCTCTCATTCCACGGCCTCTTCTGAATCCAGCTTGAACCTCTGGAAGTTCTCTGTCAATGTATGTATTTTTCTTTTACCTTTGGAAGGCTTTAAAAACATAAATGTTTACTCACAATTCTAGAGATTAAAAGTCACAATCAAGATAGTAGCCTTCTCAATTCCTTCCTAGTTTCTATTGACTGGAGTCAGTCTTTGCTAGTTCTTTGCTGCTTACAGATGAACCGGATTCCTGCTTTTCTTACTTAGGCAGAAAGCTGGCAATTTAGGACCAAAGAGAACAGCTTAAAACAGGAACTTAGTTCTTGTTTTAACATAGAAAAAAAGGATGATGGGTAATTTGCAGACCACAACCTCAATGAATCTAAGGCTGTGGTCTGCAAGCTTGAGTCACATCCTCTAGTAAGGTGGGGAGAAATCTTAATCCTGCCTTATTAATACCACAGACAACTAAGTCCCAAATGGGTCCATAACCACAAGCATGTTGTTGTTTTTAGGTGCCATTGTGTCAGTACCGACTCATAGCAACCCAATGCACAACATTACGAAACACTGCATGATTCCGTGCCAACCTCACCATCATTGCTACGTTTGAGCACATTGCTGCTGCCACTGTGCCAATCCGTCTAGTTGAGGGTTTTCCTCTTCTTCCATGACCATTCACTTTATCAAACATGATATCCTTCTCCAGGGACTGGTCCCTCCTGACAGCATGTCCAAAGTATGAGTGAAGTCTGGCCATCCCATCTTCCAAGTAGCATTCTGACTGTACTTCTTACAACACAGATTGGTTTGTTCTTATGGCAGTCCACAGTAGTTTTAATATTCTCTTTTAACACCATAAATCAAATGCAGCAATTATTCTACAGTCTTCCTTATTCACTGTCCAACTTTCACATGCATAAGAGATTACTGAAAATACAACGGCTTGGGTCAGGCTCACCTTAGTCCTCAAACTGATATCCTTGCTCTTGAATACTTTAAATAGGTCTTGTGTAGCAGACTTGCCTAATGATTTTGCACACTTAATAGACTACATTGAAGTAGTCTATTATAAGTGCACACTTAATAGACTACATATACAGCAGTCAAAAAACCAAAGGAAGTATTTCATTAGGAAAATCTATTGTGCAAGACCTCTTTAAAGTGTGCCTGACACAAGTCATGATATTTTCAGTAGCCTCATATGACCGTGAAAAGTGGACAATGAATAAGGAATACTGTAGAAGAATTAATGCATTTGAGTTGTGGTGTTTGTGAAGAATATTAAAGGTACCATGGACTGCCAGAAAACAAACAGCTCTGTGTTGGAAGAAGTTAAGCCAGAATTCTCTTTAGAAGCCAAGATACTGAGACTTGTCTCTCATACTTTGGGTATTTTATCAGGAGGGACAAGTCCCTGGAGAAGGACATCATACTTGATAACGTTGAGAGCCAGTGAAAAACAGGAGGACCCCCAATGGGATGATCAACACAATGGTAGCAGCAATGGACTCAAGCATAGCAACAACTATGAGCATGCCAAAGGTCCTAGCATCATTTCTTTCTATTGCACATAGGGTCACTGTAAGTTGGAACTGACTCGAAGGTACCTAACAACAGCAACAACAGCAGTATATATAAAAGTTATGCTTACATTATAATGTAGTGTATTAAGTGTGCAAAATCATTATTATAAAAATGGTTTGAAATATGAAGAGAATGACCACAATATGACACAGAGACGTGGAGTGCGTACATGCAATTGGAAAAATGGCACAGATGGATTTGCTAGATGCAATTTGTAAAAAAAAAAAAAAAAAAAAGGCAGTATCTGGAAAATTGTGATAAAATGATTTGAAAAACAATGAGGTACATCTGTATAATCTTAGGTTAAGCAAAAATTTCTTGTATATGACACTAAAGCATGATATATTTTAAAATTAATAAATAATACTATTCTATCAAAATAAAAACCTTTTGCTCTGTGAAGTACTCAAGAAAACAAAAATGTATGCTTCAGACTGGGAGAAAATATTCGCAATTTACACTAACAAAGGACTTGCATTTAGAATATATGAAGAATTTTCTAAAGCAATTGGTAAGAAATAAATTAAATTAAATTAAAAAGGGGCATGAGTTTGTACCACTCCATAGCCAAAGAAAATACACAGAAAATAAATAATAAATAAACACAGCAGAAGATGTTCAACTTTATTCACCATTCTGGAAAATGCAACATAAAACCACAACACAGTAACACTATGCATCTAATTGTTGGTGTTAACTACCCTACAGTTGGTTCTGACTAAACCCTGTACAGGGTTTCTGAAGCTGTACATCTTTGTGGGAGCATTTCTGCCTCATCTTTATCCTGCAGAGCAGTAGGTGGGCTTGAACTGCCAACCTTGTGGTTTGCTGTCCAGTGCTTATCATACTACATGTCTAATAGAATAACTAAAATGTATCTTTTAACAGTGAGGTCAAATGTTGGCAAATACGTGTGAGAACTGCAACTGTAATATATTATTGTTGGGGATGTAAGATGATACAACCCCGTTGGAAAACGTACAAGTTAAACAGACACAAACTGTATGAACCAACCATTATATAAGATTTTTATCCAAGAGAAGTGAATTAACGAACTTAGTTGCTAACTGAAAGGTAGGAATTTCAAGTGCCTTGGTGATCTACTTCCAAAAATATCAGTAATTGAAATCCTATAGGGTACAGCTCTATTCTGACAAACATGGATCACCAGGAGTTGAAGTAAACTTTATAGTAACTGGTTATAATATCCTAAAACCTGGAACAAGTGTCTATTGGTAGGTTAAAGAATAACAAAATGTGGTATATACATATAATGGAACACTGCTCAAAAATTAAATGAACTAGCTATTAATACATGCCATAATACTGATGAACCTAAAAATAATAATGATGAATGAAGGAAGCTAGACAACAAAGAGTGTTTAATCTATGATTCCCATTTACATAATACACTTTGTTGTTGTTGTTAGGTGCCATTGAGTCGGTACCAACTCATAGCAACCCTATGCAGAACATAACAAAACACTGTCTGGTCCTGCGCCAACCTTACAATCACTGCTATGCCTGAGCCGATTGCTGCCACCACTGTGCCAATCCATCTAGTTGGGGATTTTCCTCTTTTTCTCTGACCCTCCACTTTACCAAACATGATATCCTTCTCCAAAGACTGGTCCCTCCTGATAATATGTTTGAAGTACGAGAGACGAAATTTGGCCATCCTGGCTTCCAAGGAACATTCTGGCTGTACTGCTTCCAATACAGATCTGTTATATAATACACTAGGGATTGCAAACTGATATTTAATGACAGAAAGGTTAGCGGTTGCCTAGGAACAGAATTGAAAAGGGCAAGAAGGAAAAATTACAAAGGGGCACGAGGAAACTTTTCGGAGCAATGCATATGTTCTTTATCTTTTTTGTCCCCCCTTTGATCACAACTGAATACATTTTTTTTTTGTAAGTTTACATTGTGAATTGTGTAAAATTTTACAGAGCAAGTAAGTTTGCCATTCAACATTTTGTCCACATTTTGTTTTATGTGTAGAATTACTTATCCCACTTCCTTCCAGTATTTCTTGTTTCCATGCCTCTTCATTTCCTATCTTAGTTGTCTAATGCTGCTATAGCAGAAATACTACAAATGGATGACTTGAAGAACCAGACATTTCTTCTCTCACAGTTTAGGAGGCTAAAAGTCCCAATTCCGAATGGCAGCTCTTGAGGAAGCCTTTCTCTTGTTGACTCTGGTGAGAAGGTCCTTGTCTCATTTCAGAATCTGTAGGCCCAGTATCCCTTGGAGATAGATCTCCATATACACCATATACTTCCCCTGGATCTAGGAGCTTCACAGTGCAGGGACCCCAGGTCCAAAGGAGGCACTCCACTCCCAGAACTTTTATCTTGGTGGTAGTCTTGCTCCTTTTTTTGTACAAGTCTCTCTTTTATCTCTTGCAAGATAAAAGACAATACATGCAACGCCCTTTGTAATCTCCCATAAAGCAAATCAGGGTGGTGACAAGATTAAGGGTGTTGTATTGGAGTCCTGGTGTGGCACTGCGGGTTAATGCTCTGGACTGCAAGGTCTGTTTGAACCACAAGGTTGGTGGTTCAAGCTCACCAGTCACTCCTAGGAAACCTTATACAGGGTTGCTAGGAGTAGGAACCAACTCGAGGACACTTAACAACAGTAATCACTTATGAAACATGGTGGCCTTCTCTAAGTACTGGTCCTTCCAGAGAATATGTCCAAAGTATGAGAAGCTAAGTTTCGCCATGCTTGCTTCTAAGAAGCATTCTGGTCATACTGCTTCCAAAACAGATGTGTTCATTCTTTTGGCAGTCCATAGTACTTTAATATTCTTCGCAAACACCAGAATTCAAAAGTATCACTTCTTGTCTGGTCTTTCTTATTCATTGTCCAGCTTTTGCATACATATAAGGAGTCCTGGTGTGAAACTGCAGAATAAACAAGTGATTGCTTACCTCAAGGTCAGTGGCTGAAACCCACCAGTCACTCCTCAGAAACCCCACAGAGAGTCGCTGTGAGTCAGAACCAACTTGACAGCACTTAACAACACAAACTGATATCTTCAATCTTCAACACTTTAAAGAGATTGTCTGCAGCAGATTTGCCTAAAGCAATACATCAATTGACTTCTTGACTGCTGCTTCCCTGAGTGTTGACCATGGATCCAAGTAAAATGAAATGTTTGAACTCTTCAATCTTTTCTCCATCTATCTTTATTGGTCCATTTGTGAGGATTTTCATTTTCTTTAAATAGAGATGCAATCCTTGCATTCCTTGTTGAAGGTTATGTTCTTTGATCTTCATCAGTATTTCAAGTCCTTTTGACTTTCCAGAAAGCAAGTTTGTGTCATTTGCTTATCACAGGTTGTTAACGAGTCTTCCTCCTATCCTGATGCCATGCTCTGGTTCATAACACTTAACAACAACAACAGTTTCTTAGATTATCTGCTCAACATACAGATTGAATAAGTATGGTGAAAGGATATGACCCTGGTGCACACCTTTCCTGATTTTAAACTATTCAGCATCCCCTTGTTCAAATGACTGCCTCTTGGCCTATGCATAGGTTCCTCGTGAGCACCATTAAGTGGAATTCCCATTCTTCCCAGTGTTATCCTTGGTTCATTATGATCCACACAACCAAAGGCCTTTGCATAGTCAATAAAGCACAAGTAAACATCTTTCTGAAATTCTCTGCTTTCAGCCAAGATCCATCTGACATCAGCAATACTGTCTTTCATTTCATTTCCTCTTCTGAATCTAGCTTGAATTTCTGGCAGCACTCTGTCAGTGTACTGCTGCACCTGTTTTTGAATGATATTCAGCAACATTTTATTTGCATGTGATATTAATGATATTGTTTAATGATTTTCACATTCTTTGGGGTCACCTTTGTTTGGAATGGGCACAAATATTTGTCTCTTCCAATCAGTTGTTGGGCAGGGAAATTTCAAGATATAGACAAGTGAGCACCTCCAGCACTGCATCAGTTTGTTGAAACATTTCAATTTGTATTCCATCAATTTAGTGTAGTGGTTACAAGTTGGGCTGCTAACTTCAAGATCAACAGCTCGAAACTACCAGCGGTTCCTTGAGGGAAAGATGAGACCCCTCAGAAACCCTGTACAGGGTCGCTAAGGGTCGGAACTGACTTGACGGCACTTAACAACAACAACAACAATTTCTGGAGCTTCAGTTGTTTTGTGGTTGGTTTTTTTGCTTATGTTTTTGCTAGTGTGGCACTGCAAGGTAATGCACTGGACCACTAGGTTGGTTTGGACCACAAGGTCAGCAGTTCAAACTCACCAGCTGCTCCTTAGAAACTTTATAGGGTCGCTATGAGTTTAAAATGACACTTAACAACAACAACAGTGCCTTCAGTGCAGCTTGTACTTCTTCCTTCCGTGCCATTAGTTCTTCATCATATGGTACCTCTTGAACTGGTTGAAGATCAAGTGGTTCCTTTTGGTACTATGACTGTGTATTTCTTCCATCTTCTTTAGATTCTTCCTGCATCATTCAATATTTTGCCCATAGAATCCTTCAGTATTTCAATTTGAGACTTGATTTTTTTCTTCAGCTCTTTCAGCTTGAGAAATGCTAAGCATATTCTTCCTTTTTTATTTTCTTACTCCAGGTCTTTGCACATTTCATTATAATACATGATTTTGTCTTCCTGAGCTACCCTTTGCAATTCTCTATTCAGCTCTTTTACTTCATCATTTTTCCCAGTCACTTTAGTTTCTCTACATTCAAGAGCATGTTTCAGAGTCTCTTTGATACTCATTTTAGTCTTTTCTTTTTTTCTGTCTTTTTAATGACCTTTTGCTTTCTTCATTTTTGATGTCCTTGGTGTCATCCTACATCTTCTTGGTCATTAGTGTCTAATGCATCAAATCTGTTCTTCAGATGGTCTCTAAATTCAGGTGGGATACATTGATGGTAATACTAAGGCTCTTGTGGAGTTATTTTAATTTTCTTCAGCTTCATCTTGAATTTGCATATGAGCAATTGATATTCTGAATTTGACAACTGGCCTTGCTTTGGCTGATGATATTCAAGTTCTCCATCATAGCTTCCTACATATATAGTCAATTTGATTCTTACATTCTATCTGGTGGGTTCCATGTGTATAGCCACCTTTTGTGTTGTTACAAAAAGTTATTTGCAACGAATAAGTTGTTGATCTTGCAACATTCTTTCACGCGGTCTCTAGCATCCTTTCTCTCACCAAGCCATATTTTCCAATTACTAATCATTCCTCTTTGTTTCTAGGTTTCCAATTCTAATTACCAGTAATTATCAATGCATCTTGATTTCATGTTTGATCAATTTCACACTGAAGAAGTTGGTAAAATTCTTCAATTTCTTAATCATTTGTTTTTGTGGTTGGTGCATAAAGTTGAATAAGAAATGGTTTTAACTGTTCTAACTTTAGTCATATGACATTATCCTATCACAAATGGCATTATATTTCAAGATAGATCTGGAAATGCTCTTTTTGATAATGAATATGACTCCATTCCTCTTCAATTTGTTGTTACTGGCATAGTACACCACATCATTGTCTTATTCAAAATGGCCAATACCAGCCTATTTCAGCTCACTCATGCCTAGGGTGGAGTCCTAGTGAAGCACTGTAGGATGATGAGCACTGGACCACAAGGTCAGTTTGAATCTTAAGATGGCTGTTCAAACCCACCAGCTGC
>NW_006408657.1:7133384-7146568 GCF_000296735.1 Chrysochloris asiatica
GTATTAACCCACAGTGCCAGTGACATTTTGTAAATAACAGCATTTATATCTGTTGCCCTTAACTATTCCACTCCTCCCAAAGAATTCCCCTGCCTTCATCAATTTTGCTGACCTCTTTTCTATTGTATATTGCCTTCCACTTTATTCAAGTTATTATATAACTACCCTCTATTTAGTAATTTACCCTTATGTCCCTCTTTACCCTTAATACACATAAAAGAATAATTCTTTTACAGTGAAAAACTTTTGTTGATGTTTTATAATAGTGATATCATACAATATTTGTCTTTATGTGATCACGTTTTGTTTGTGGGTTTTCCTATCCTTATTTATTTCATTATTGTTGTTTCACTGTTACTAAATCTTCATGGTTTTCTTCTATTTTTATTTTGATGAGAAAGTTTGTTAATTTTCTTTGAAGCGATCCTGTAATTTATTATTTTCTTCCCAAGTTTAAAACAGTTGGCTCTATCTTGAAATTGAATTACTCTCCACTGGAAGTTCTGAAACTACATTATTTATTCCTTCTTGTTACTTTTTCATTGTCTTTGTTTACAAGTGATATGTCTGGGTGCCTATTTTCACTTTTGAAGTTTTGCTTTTCTATGGATACTTATATATCTGGTTGCTGTCATCATGTTTGTTAATCTCATGTTGTCTGTCATTTTTGGTTCTCTGACTGAAGAACTGTTTTAGTATTTCTTGTAGTGGGTTTTTTGTTTGTTTTTTTTTTTTAAATTCCTTTAATTTCTGTTTATCTGGAACTGTGCTAATCTTGAGGTAAGTACTGAATTTTTTTTTAAAGGAAAAATTCTGGGCAAAATAAAATAATAAGAGAAGAAAATACAAAACTATAGGCATACAGTAGAATTTTAGATTTTTATAATACCAGAGTTACCAAGGGGAAATATAAATTTTTAGTAATTGACAAAGATAAATATAATTGTACCAAAATTTGTGTTTCATGAACTAAAATTATGTCAGTTGGAAAATTTTTTACTGATAACAAAATATATCAAGTACTAAATATATATTAGAATTAACCCAACAGAAAGAAAAAAAAAAACTTAAAATTTCAAATTTATTGAGGAGATTGACTTAGAGTGCCTATGATTTTTCAGTGTTAAAAAGTAGTATGAAAAAGATTGTACTAAACATCTTTTTCTTCTGTGTTCAGCTACTTACTCAGACTAGATATTTTGACCTTATGAAGAAGTTTATATATGCATCTCAAAATTATGACATAGAATGCTTGATCCAATTAACTAAAGCACCCACAAATGGATATCCAACATTCAATGACTACCTATATAAGGGACAAGACAAGACTTTATCTACAACTTTTCCAGGAAATTTGCATGTATATAATCTCTAATAGATTATGAGAATTGTAATAGAAAAGTATAAAACATACCATATATAAGAAATAAAAGTGCTATTCTTTGTTTCTGTTTTTATAGATGAGAGGCTCTTAAAAGTATTTGAGTTGTGTTCCTCATAGTATTTATAAGTGACATCCCTGTCCAAACTGAAATATCAATATCTCTTCTTCATGTAAAGAAAGACCAGCAAAGCACAGGAGGAACAGATCAAAACAAAGAGGTGAGGTCCAGGAGGATGCTCAACAACCAGTAACATTAATATTTGTTGTTTTGCCCAAATCATTCTCCTAGCAATACTTTTAGAGTTTACTTACACTTGTGTATATATATATATATATATATATATATATATATATATATTATGTGCTTTCTTAGAGATACATATCTATGTACTTATTCATTCTTCTTTGTATATTTCCTTTCTAGACAAAGAGTCACTGTTTAATTGAAATGAAAATCATCTGATTTAAGAAAAGATGAAAGGGGTAGACACCCAATGGAGAATGATTGCAAAAAGCAAAAAGAACATATAATATTGGCTGCTCAGGTTTCATTGACAACAAAAAGTCAGACTGTGCAAGTGACCCCATAAAGGAACCAACATGTGAACTCGGAATTCACTCCACAGAACTGCTTTCTTTCAACTGACCTGAGTTGCTATTATGGCTTAAAGTATCCTCCTAAGTAAAGTTTTGCTGAAGGTAATACAGAAATGGCGGCAAGCATACATTGACAGAGAACTTCCAGAGGTTCAAACCAGATTCAGAAGACAACGTGGAATGAGGGATATCATTGCTGATGTCTGGTGGACCTTGGCTGAAAGCAGAGAATACCAGAAAGATGTTTACCTGTGCTTTATTGACTACACAAAAACTTTCGATTGTGTGGATCATGATAACCTAACATTGCAAAGTATGAGTATTCTGGAACACTTCATTGTGCTCATGAGAAATCTGTACATGGACCAAGAGGCAGTTATTTGAACAGAACATGGGAATACTGAATGGTTTAAAATTAAGAAAAGTGTGCAACAGGGTTGTATTCTTTCACCATGTTTATTCAACCTGTATGCTGAGCAAATAATTCAAGAAACTGGGTTATATGAAGAAAACCATGGCATCAGAATTGGAGGAAGACTCATTAACAACCTGTGATATGCAGAGGACTTAATATACTTACTGATGAAGATCAAAGAGCAGTCTTCAGTATGGATTTCATCTCAATGTAAAGAAAACAAAAATCCTCACCACTGGACCAATAAACAACATTCTTATCAACAGAGAAAAGATTGAAGTTGTCAAGGACTTCATTCTTCTGGGTCAACTATCAACACTCATTGGAAGCAGCAGTCAAGAAATCGAGTGACCTATTGCATTAGACAAATCTGCTGTGTTGAAGAGCAAAGATGTTAGCCTGAGATACTAAGGTGCGTCTGACCCAAGCCATGGTATTTTCAATAACCTCATATGCATGCAAAAGCTAGACAGTGAATAAGGAAGACCATAGAAGAATTGATGCATTTGAGTTATGGTACTGGAGAAAAATATTGAAATACTCTGGGCTACCAAAAGAACAAACAGATCTACGTTCAAAGAAGTGCAGCCAGAGTGCTCCTTGGAGGCCAGGATGGCCAAACTTCGTCTGTCATACTTCGGACATATTGTCAGGAGGGACCAATCACTGGAGAAGGATATCATGTTTGGTAAGATGGAGAGTCAGAGAAAAAGAGGAAGACCCCCAGAGAAATGGATTAGCAAAGTGGCAGGCAGCCTGAATGGGCTCAAGCATGGCAACGATTGTGAGGTTGGCCCAGGACCGTACAGTGTTTTGTTCTGTTGTGCATAGTGTCGCTATGAGTCAGTATCAACTTGATGGCACCTAACAACAACAACAACAACAACCCATATAGTGAGGGAAGAGTCCTGGTGTGGCACTGTAGGATAAGCACTAGACCACAAGGTCTATTTGAACTATAAGGTCGGCAGTTCAAACCCATCAAATGCTCATTAGAAACTCTACATGGGGTTGTTATGAATCAGAACTGAGTTGATGACACTTAACAACAGCAACAATAGTGAGGGTTTCATTTAGTAAGTGGGGCTACACTGGTGTGTTGTTGTTGTTGTTAAATACTGTGGAGTAGGTTCCGACTCAAAGCAACCCTGGTAAACTTGAATTGCCGACCTTGTGGTTCAAGCTGATCTTGCGGTGCAAGACTCTGGTGTAAGATGTGCCTTTAGCTTAGCTACTTTTGAGATATTAAAAGAGCAGATTAGGCACAGAGGCAAAACCAAAACATTACAAAGCTACTGCCATAGAATTGATTTTGATTCATGGTGAGCCATGTATTAGAAAGCAGACCTGATCATAAGGATTTTCTGGCTATAATCAAGAAGGAAGCAAATTGTCAGGCTTTTTTTTTTTTTTTTTTTTCCAGCTGCTCTAAAGGTAGGTTAGAAATACCAACCTTTAAGTTACTAGTCAAACAATCCAGTGACCTTGGCACAGAGATAATCAAGTACAAACTGGGAAAAGATAGATGCCACGTGAAGATTGTCAAGAAACTGAGGAACACTGAGAAACTGAGGAACACCATGGCTATAGAAATTGAAATGAGAATTTCACCCCAAAACTAACATAGAAAGCGTCTTCCCCTTGAGCCAGAGCCCTGAATTCAAAATTCGAGCTTCCTAAACTGAGAAAATAATTTCTGTTCGTTAAAGTCACCACTTGTGATACTTCTGTTGTGGCAGCACTATATAATTAAGATGGTGGCATGATTTGCTTTGTCTGCTTGTCATTCTGCGAGGTAGCACCTGCTAAACAATGACCAAAGTCCCTCTATTGCTACTCAATTCTTCATTCACAGACATACATACATATGAACAAATTTTGGTTTCATGTCTCTTTCCAGCCAAGCTGGGGTATCATGTTAAGTAATGGGGCTAGAAAGAGGCAGGAAACACAGACCACCACCCCTTACCTCCAAGAGATCGTAGACTATCAAGAATGCCAATTGTGCAAAGTTGCATTTTGTAGAATCATGTCAAAATGGAGCCAATAAGTTAATCATTTCAATGTGCTCCTTACCGTGTTAACCTCTTTCTGTATCGACTCAGATATGATCCATGGGCTTCTTTTACAAACGAGGAAATTGAGGATTAGAGACAGGAAGTTGTTCAAAGAGTAGCTGCACCGTGGCATTCCCACTGCAACCTGGTGCTCTAGCTCAGAATTCATGCTTCTCCAGCCTTTGACTAGAGCCTAGAGCTCATGATGCCTGCTATTTAATTTGGGTGCTTAAGGAAGAGTAGAGACAAAGGCCACAATGATGGCTGAAAGTATCTTCCTGGCAGAAGCAAGAATCAAACTAGGAGAACTTAACCTCTTTGAAGGGTAACCAAACCCAATCCACTGCCATCAAGTCGATTCCAACTCATAGCTTTGTTGTTTTTGGTGCCAAGTGGCTTCCAGTTCATAGCAAACGCCAAGATGCAACTTGTAAGTTTGAACCGCCAACCTTGTAGTTCAAACTGACCTTGCCATCCAGTGCAGTATCCCACACAGCTACACCACAAAGCTGTAAATCTTTATGGGAGGAGACAGTTTTATCTTTCTCCCATGGAGTGGCTGGTAGGTTTGAACTAATGACCTTGCAGCTAGCAGTCCAATGTGTAATCCACTGTGCCACCAAAACTCTTTGAAAGATAAAATAAGTCACAGATTTGAAGTAAGGAGTGATACTGGCATGGAGAAAATAGAGAGGAAAGAAAGGGTCCTAGGCCTCTAAACTGTCCTCCCCTCAGAAGAGCTCCTGCAGCGGCTGGGCTGGGCACCGCTTTCCTTTCTCCTGGCTCCCTGGCTGTAATTATAGTCCTGCTGCTTCTGCACGTTGTCAGTACTGCTATCCCAAGACCCTTGAGATTCCAGAGCACTATGCTGTGCAGAAGTTCTAAAACATTCCTCTCCCCTTCTGTGTGAAATACTTTATTAGGTGGGATGTGGACTGGGATGCATGTTGGCGAAGTCCAAGGCCCCTCTGCGTTCTGCTTTCCCTTCATAAATACATTTCAGTAAAATTAGTTATATGAGAGTTTACTTGCATGCTCCCTTTAAGCTTAGACGTGAATCAATAAAGGACTGTTTTTCAGATTCATGTGAATATCATACTGCACAGGAATTAGAATGATTCTTCCAGTAACAGTTGCCTGCTTAATTTAGACTTCCTTTTGAAAATGAATTATCTCTTAAAATTCTCCTAAGTTCTTCTTGTTAAAAACAACAACTTTGGTTACCTATGTGACTAGTTCATTAGTCAGGCCTAAGTAGACATGAATCCTTATGGTGTAGAAAGTATAAACTTCAGCCTCCCTTGAAACTCTCCAGACCACTGACCCAATATATGCATTGAAGTTGAAACAATCTGGACCATACCTATGGGCCTCTTCTTTCACATTCCTTCATTAAACATCTCAACTCTCCCAGGACCCTCTGCTCAACATTCAGAAATAGAACACTGAACATATTGAAGTCTTTGCAAGTATAAATTTTACAAATACAAGAACAATCCCATAAAGTGTAATAGCATAATTTAAATCTTTGGTAATACCGCAAGGTAATGTGCTGGACTGCAAGGTCAGTTTGACTTGCAAGATCAGTGGTTCAAATCCATCAGCGGCTCCTCAGAAACCCTATACAGGGTTGCTATGAGTTGGAACCAACTCAATGACACTTAACAACACTTGGTAAGTCATTTAAATTAAAGTGGGAGTGACCCATTGTATGAAGAGTTGAGCAAACACTGGATAGGCAAAGAGTCTTAGAAAAGTGCTATTTAATCAGTCTTGAAGGATAGGTCAGATAATCAAAATATGGGAGTGAGGGATAAGGGAAATAAATGAATGGTAAACAATAAAATATGTTTTTATAATACTTTCCCACTTTCAAAATGTGATTTTGCAATTATTCCATTTACTCTTCACAATATCCTTGTAAAAAAGGCAGGGCTTTTGGTCTCATTTTGTAGGTGATGAACTTGAGGTCTTAAGAGGTTAAGTGATTTCTTCTGTTATAGGAGTGACAGAAGTAAAATGCTACCTGAGCCCCATAACTGTGCTTTTGCAACTTTAATGAAAACAAAACATCAGTAATAAGTGCCACAGTAGTAGCAATGGGAGAAGCAGTTCCTTGACACATTCTTTTTTATTTACAATTATCATTGAGTCGACTCTGATTCACAGAGGCCTCGCGTGCGTCAGAGTAGAATGTATGCCATATAGTTTTTCAATGGCTGATATTTTACAAGTAGATCAAGGGCCTTTCTTCTTCTGTGGTGCCTCTAGGTAGACTCAAATCTCTAACCTTTTAGGTAGCAGTTGAACGCAATAACTATTTGCACAACTCAGAGACTGAACTGTTTTGCACCCTTTATGTGTTAGCGCTTTAGCTGCCACTTTAGGCTCCAACAAGCCGTCAGCTAAATTCTATGTGTGTTTAAAATGAAACTAGTGCTGTCTTTGCCATGCTCTTTGTTGTTAAGTATTCCTGACATCACACCCAGGCACCTGAGAGGCCAGAGCAATTTGTTGAGACAGTCTAGCTTCAGAGGATCTTTGTACCCACATTTGCATGCTGAAATGCTGCCATAAAGTCAATAAGCCAAATTCTAACATTGAAATTTGATGTGATGAAATAGTTTATCACCATAATATAAACTAATAATGTAACAATACTGTTTATTCTGTTGATGCTGCAGGAGAAGCACTGGACTTCTAACCTCAAGTTTGGCAGTTTAAACCCACCAGCAACCCCCCAGGAACCCTAGATGGGGTTACTATGAGTCAGAACCGACTCAACGCCACTTGATAACAATATGAACAGTTGCCCTCTGGGTAAGGACTATATACTTTGTTATTTGGCACTTCTTTCTTTGTATTAGATATTGGCATTCTTATCTGCTGTTAAAACTAAATCTTGCTGATATCACCTATGACTCTGGTCTATGTGAGCAACTGCCTTAATATCAGTAATAGTAACATAACCAAACTTGGGAGTCTGTTAACAGAAAGGGGGTAGTCCCACTCAAGAATATAAGACAAGTAGTTAAAAGCATAAAAGCAAGCAAAAACTCCCATTGCCTTTAAGTTGATTCTGATCCCTCGTGCCCATATGTGTTACTAAGTAGAATTGCTTCATGAGGTTTTCTTGGCTGTAATCTTGGTGGAAGCAGATCACTTGGCCTTTCATCCATGGTGCCATTGGGTGGGTCTGAACTGCCAAACTTTTAGTTAGTTAGTAGGCTCTGCCTCACAAGGACCCTGTATAGGGTTTCTGAGTCTGTAAATCTTTGCAGCTTTGTGGTTTGCAGTCCAGTGCTTATCATACTGAGCCACCAAGCTACCATTTGGTTAGTTGTTGTTGTGAAGTGCCGTTGAGTTGTTTCTGACTCATAGAGACCCTGTATAAGGTTTCCAAGGAGCAGTTGATGCATTTGAACAACTGACCTTTGATTCAAACTGTCCTTGTGGTTCAGTGATTTGGGTTAGTAGACAAGGGTAAAGCATTTTGCCACCCAGTACTTTGATGGGCATGTTAATATGAGCTTCAAAGGTTGTTGCCACACAATAAGAAATAAATGAAGTCTAAATATGCAAACAGTATCTTATGTTGTGGATTTAATTGTGTGCCCACCCCTCCAGCTCAATATGTTTAAGCCTCACCCTCTACCCCCGGTACCTATGAATGTGACCTTGTTAGTTAATAGGATTTGAAGATGTTTTTGGTTAAGTTAACATGTGGCCACACTGTAAGTGGCAAGGATCCTGATGCGATTTGAGTGATACTGTATAAAAGAGAAGAGACACAGAGAATGGATTTTGTTGTTGTTAATTGCCATTGAGTCAACTGTGACTCATGACAACCCCATGTGTGTCGGAGTAGAACTGCCCTCCATAGGTTTTTTTTTTTCTTTTTTTTTCTCTGAAACATTTCAAATGTTTATTTTTGCTACAATATATTATTCTATGAGGTAGATACCATTATATTAGATGAGAAAACTATGTCATAGAGAAGCAAAGTATCCAAGTTCACAAAATTGTGAGGGACAGGGTGAGAACAGGATTCTGACTTCAGTTCAGTGAGCACTCATTTAAGTTACTCTGTGCCTTTGTTTTGGCCTCCTATTCTTCCCTAGGGTTTTAAGGTCGTGACCTTTTTGAAGCAGGCAACCAGGCCAATCTGTGAATGTGTTAGAAGAACTTTCCAGTGCGGAAACACCCAGGGACTAGCCATCGGATAATGAATCTGCCTACTGAGGAATGACCAGGGACCAGGGATTTTGCCCTGGAGACTTCAGAGGTTGTGTGGCCTGGCATTCATGTTGATTTGAATTTCTAACTACCAGTATGTTAAGCCAATACATTTCTGTCTTCTTAAACCATTCCAGTTGTGTAGTAGCAGCACTAGGAAACCAACACACCTTCCAAGACTCTCATTAACAGCTTTGACAGAGAAATACACATACCATAGAGAAAATACTGTAAAAATGTGGCACAATCTTGTCTCTACATATCTAGGATATACACATGGCGACATCAGAAATTGTAAAAGTGAACTGAGAAGTCATTGCATGGAGAAGAGAAACCCTACCAAGTGGAATTATGGAATGATCCTAGGGACAATTAAACAAAAATGATTTGTTGTTGTTGTTAAATGCCATCGAGCCAGTTCCAACTCATAGAGACCCTGTATAGGGTTTCTGAGGAGCAGCTGGTGAGTTTGAACCACAGAAGTTTCAGTCCAGTGTTTTATCGTACAATGTCACACCAGAACTCCAAAACAGGATTTAATGAGGGAATAGTGACGACAGGATTACTTTGAGAATACATCATCTCTTTTATACAAATTATGACTCACAGATCATAGTGTTCAACTGGTCCTGAATATATAAATTGCAAAATCATTCCCTTCTTTCTTGCTTTTCTTACCTGTTAACATAATAATATTTATCCCTTACCAGTCCTGTGTTCCATTGAATCCATGGAACATTAAACTTTTCTATAAAGGAATAGCCATGAAAAAGAACACGCTACCAGTCTTCTAGGCCTGAAAGTATCCCAGACTCATATAAGGCAATTTTAAAGGAATCTCACTTCTAAACTAGAAAGTTTAGAGTCAGAAAATTATTTTTTGAGGGAAAGGGCTTTCCCAATGCCTTTCAAATTCTGCTATTTCAGCAACCACAATCAGCTCTCTACAGAAGACTGACCCTAATTAATTTGAAATTGATGATGATGCCAATAAAAATGACGATGAAATAATGAGTCTGCCTAGCCTTTCAAATGAGAAAATATATGACATTGGCAATTCATTTTCTCAAATAGCATTTATTGAGCATTTACTTTTGAGGGGAAACTAATATCTCTTCCACTCTAGCAAAAACAGGCAGGATTAAGACACATGAGCACCCTGTAGACATAAAAATTAGCTATCATTTCATTATTGTTGTTAAGTGCTACTGGGTTGGTTCTGACTCACAGAGCGGCTGGTGAGTTTGAACCACCAACCTTGTGGTCCAATACTTACCAAAACAGGACTGCATCATTTCATCAGGGACAGGTAAAACTGATTTAATGGTTTAAAATTTTGATACTCAAATTTGTGAGTTGAAAATGAGAGATTTATTATTATATGCATGATATCTTTATATGTTGGGAGTTATCATTCATTCCTGACACTTCAAACTGGATAACATTAATTATTTTTACTTAGGGTAAAATGGTCTTCTTGGTGTTAGCTGCCATTGAGTTTGTTATGACTCATAGAAACTAAATGTACAACAGACTGAAACACTACCTGGTGCTGGGCCATCCTCACAATCAGTGCTAAATGTGAGCCCATTGCTACAGCCCATCTCATTAGGGTCTCCCTCTTTTTTACTAGCCTCTACTTCACCAAGAAGTCCCAGTGTGGTGCTGTGGGTTAATGTGCCAGACTGTAAAGCCATTTGGACTGCAAGGTCAGCGGTTCAAACTCACCAGCTGCTCCTTGGAAACCCTATACAGAGTCGCTACGGGTCGGAACCGACTTGAAGGCACTTCACAACAACAAATTCACCAAGCATGATGTCATTCTCCAGGAACTGGTCTCTCATAATATAATGTCTAAAGTGCATGAGACAATATCTTGCCATCTTCACTTCTAAGGAACATTCTGGCTCTACTTCAAAAGCAGAATCATTTATTCTTCTGGCAGTCCATGGTATATTCAGTGCTCTTCACCAATACCATAGTTCAAATTCATATTTCTTCTTTGGTCTTCCTTATTCATTGTTTAGCTATCACACGTATAGCTATCACATGTTGAAAATACCCTAACTTAAGTCAGGCCTACCATAGTTCTCAGAATGATACATTAGCTTTTTAACACTTTGATGAGATCTTTTGCAGCACATCAGTCCAATGCAATTAGTCATTTGATTTCTTTATTACTGCTACCATGGCTATTTATATTTTTCCATTTATTATATTTCTTTTCAGCCCAATTTTTAGGATTTTTGTTATATGTTTTCCTTTTCATTACTCTTCTTTCCTCTGGACAGGGAAGCACCAAGCACCTTTGATGGCTGGTCATGAAAATTTAAGAACCCTGTCACTACTCACCAAAATAGGATGTCTTTTTGGACTGAGACTATAGTTCTGAGCCCCCAGGACCAGTGATGCATTCCCTCAAGGTGTTTGGTTATGTTTAAGAAGTTTTTTTTTATAACTTTGCCCCCTGTATGCTCCACCTCATTCATGGATATATTTGCAGCAAAGGTAAATATCCTCTGTCAAACATTTATATATTTGTGAACATAATCCCACTCTTCCTTCTGGACCCAATCAGTCTGAGCATGTATTCATGAATCTACCCATAAATCACCATTATTATAGTATTCTGTATACAACAGTATTCACCTCTCTTGCCATTAACTCTTGTACTCCTCCCCATGTCTCCCCAACCTTCATCATCTTTTTGTCAACCTCCATCTCATTGTGTATTGCCTTCCCTTTCACGCAAGTTAATACAACTCTACCATCTAGCCAATGAATTACCCCACTTCCCTCCCATCTCTGGGGCTGCTGTTGTTATTATATACTGTCGAGTTAGCTCCAATCCATAGAGATCCTGTATAGGGTTTCTGACGAGTGACTGCTGAGCTTGAAACACTGACCTTGCAGTTCAAATTGACTTTGCAGTCCAGCACATTAGTGCCCAGCACTACACTAGGATTCCTTCCACCTCTGGTAACTATCAAATAATATCTTTTTTTATTGTGAAAATGTTGGTTTCTTATGTGAATGTAGCCCATATTGAAGGCTGTAGTCTTTGATCTTGATTAGTGTTTCATGTCCTCTTCACTTTCAACAAGCAAGGTTGTGTCATTTGCATATTTAGGTTGCTAATGAGTCTTCCTCTAATTCTGATGCTAAACTCTTCAGATAGTTCAGCTTCTTGGATTATTTGCTCAGCATACAGATTAAATAAATATGTTGTAAGGATGCAACCCTGACACACACATTACCTGATTTTAAACCATGTGTTAGTCCTTTGTTTTGTTTCTCTTGCTCTATGTACAGGTTTTGTATGAGCACAATTAACTGTTTTGAAATTGCCATTTTTCACAATGTTATACATAGTTTACTGTGATCCACACAGAATGACTTTGTTTAGTCAATAAAATAAATATAAATATATCTCTGCTTTCAATCAAGATCCATCTGACATCAGTGATGTTCCACAATCAACTTCTGAATATAACTTGAATTCCTGGCAGTTCCCAGTCAATTTGCTCCTACAATCATTTAAAAATTATCTCTGGCAAAAAAAATTTCACTTGCATGTGATACTAATGACATGGTTTCATAATTTCCATATTCCATTGCATCACCTTACTTTGAAATGGATGTAAATATAGAACTTTACCAACTGCTCTGCTGGAAAAAGATGAGGCTTTCTGCTCCCATAAAGATTTACAGCCTCAGAAACCCAGCACAGGGTCGCTATGAGCCAGAACCAACTCCATGGCACATAACCACTACCACCACCACCAATTGGTTGGTCAGGTAGCTGTCTTCCAAATTTCTTAATATAGATGGATGAACATTTTTAGCATTGCATCCATTTGTTGAAGCATTTCAATTGGTATTGAGTGAATTCATGGAGTCTTACTTTTCACCACTGCCTTTTTGGACTTTTTCCTTTAGTACCATCGGCTCCTGATCATATGCTACCTCTTGAATTGGTTGAACATCTACCAGTTCATTTTGGTACAGTGATTCTGTGCATTCTTTCCATCTTTTTTTGATGCTACTTGCAGTGTTCGTTATTTTGCCCATGTTGTCGTTAAATGCTGTTGAGTCGATTCCAACTCATAGAAACACTTTATCGGGTTTCTGAGCAGCAGCTGGTGGATTTGAATTGCCGACCCTGTACTTCACAGTCCAGTGCTAATCCTACAGTACCACACATCCTTCAATATTGCAATTCAAAGCTTGAATTTTTCTTCAGTTCTTTCAGCTTGAGAAATGCTGTGCATGATCTTCCATTTTGATTTTCTAACTTTGGGTCTTTGCACGTTTCACTATAACAATGGACATTGTCTTCTTAAGTTTCCCTTTAAAATGTTCTGTTCTGTAAAAAAGTACCAGTTATTAGCTCAGGCCATCAACCCCACCTTGCCACCATGTGTAACTGGAAAACCTACAAAGCCTCTGGGACCCTGCTTCCGGTGCAACCAGGGTGGACATTGGGCCAAAGAAT
>NW_006408657.1:7147988-7154146 GCF_000296735.1 Chrysochloris asiatica
CACAAAAGTCCAACTTTTTAAACAGCAGGTTACATATTTAAGAGTGTCTTTGTCTCTGGGTTTCAAATCCATCATGGTTGACAGAAAACAAATGCTTTGAGATATCCCAATGCCTGTTAATAAACAAGAGTTTCTCTCCTTTTTAGGCCTAGCAGGATATCTTCAGGCCTGGATCCCAAATGATTCCCTTTTAGCAGCACCCCTTTATGATGCCTCAAAAGGCAATCCCCATGAGCCTCTAGACCCTTCTATTACTACCCCATTTTTACAGCTCAAGTCCCAACTGCTAGAAGCCCCAGCCCTGCATTTACCTGATCTCACCCATCCTTTTTATCTTTATGTGTCTGAAAATAAAGGGTTTGCACTAGGAGTTTTAGGCCACCAATTAGGCCCTATATTTGCTCCAGTAGCTTATTTATCAAAAAAACTGGATCCTACCATCCGAGGATGGGCATCTTGCTTGCGGAACTTAGCTGCAGCCTCCCTTTTAATCCAAGAATCAAACAAATTAATTTTTGGAGCCCCAACTATTGTCTTATCCCATCATGCTATTGCTGATTTGTTAAACTATAAAAACCTACCCCTTGCAGGATTCTTTCGCTGCAAACCTCACTCCTCCATGATCCCTCATTAATCTTCCAGTTATGCCCAGTCCTTAATCCTTCTACCCTACTCCCTATGCCAGACCAGGAACCGATTCACAATCGCTTAGAAGTCTTCTTGCCACAGGACTCGCACATCCAGGAAGGACCTCTTTCCTCCCCCGACCTAGTTTGGTATACTGATGGTAGTTCTTTCTCCCAAGATAAAATCAAGTGGGCAGGCTATGCCATTGTATCTGAAAGCAAAGTCATTGACCAGGGCTCCATCCATCCTCAAACAACTAATCAACAAGCAGAGCTGATCACCCTCACACGGGCCTTTACCTTAGCTTCGGAAAAAAGACTCACGGTTCATATAGATTCCAAATAGGCCTTAAGCAATTTTTGCAACATCTTTCCTCCACTACGAAATTTGCCAAAAGACAAATCCATCTTCTAAACCCACCCCTTTCCCTACACACCAAGCCAGGTGTCCCCAGGTCTCACCATACTGCTGGCCAATCGGGTCTCAATCCAGGTTGACAGGAGTCTATTGAACGTGGTCGGACTTAGCTCACAACTTCATTGCTGTTTTCCCCTCACTTCCCCTTATCGGTAGACCAACGTGGTCACCAGCAAGACCATATGCCTACTCATGCATTCCCCTTGAATGTCAGTCTTGGAAGGGGGTTTACCCTGAGGGGACCATACCGCTTGCCGTGATGGCTCACCAGTGAATAACTTGCTTATTCTTGTAGTAGTCACTTGGACTGCCATTATCACTTTTTATTTTACCTGCTGGTCTTTCAAGAAGTATCTTCTGTTCTTCCAGCCACTCCAGACTGGTATACTTGTACTTTTAAGTGGAAATTTCCCACCTCAGAAGATCGTGGATCGGAATCAGGATTCCACCTACGGTCTTCTGCAATGCAGAGGCTCCTCAGGAAGCCTTCTTCACTGGACAAATTCTAGTCCCATTTTAGGTATACCAATAGTTATAGGCTGAAGACGGATTTACAAGCTTTCTATGGTGATGTTTACCTCTGTCCCACTTAACCCATGCAAACTTGTCTAAATGTTCTCCCATCTGCCTTGTTCTTCCATTTCCCTTCCCCGTCTTGTGTATTGCCCCCCAGCATCCAAACTATACTGTGTCTATTCCCTACCTTGTGCTCCACCTTCCCCTCCATCCCCTCCCCCATCCCCTACACCCCAATAACCAACAATCGTGGTCCTATGCAGTATTTCTCCTTTTGTGACTGACTAATTTCACTCAGCATAATGTCCTCAAGGTTCATCCATGTTATGCAGTGGCTTGCAGGTTCCTTGTTATTCTTAAGGGTAACACAATATTCCGTTGTGTGTATGTACCAAGTTTCTTTACCCATTCTTCCATTGATGGATGTTTAGGCTGTCTCCATCTTTTTGCTATTATAAATAGTGCTGCTATGAACATTGGTGTGCATATATCTATTCGTATTATAGCTCGTATTTCTTGTGGATAAATACCAAGTAGAGTAATTGCTGGATCATGAGGTATTTCTATTTCCAACTTTCTGAGGAAGCACCATACTGTTTTCAAAAGTGGTTGGACCATTTTGCAATCTCTCCAGCAATGTAGGAGGGTCCCAGTCTCTCCTCATCCTCCCCAGCATTTATTTTCCACTGTATGATATCTCATTGTCATTTTGATTTGAATCTATCTAATAGCTAGTGATTGTGATCATTTCTTCATATGTTTGTTGGCTGCCTGGATCTCCTACTTGGTGAAGTGTCTGTTCATGTCCTGTGCCCATTTTTTAATTAGGGTATTTGTCTTTTTCTTGTAGAGGTGTTGTAGTTTCCTATATATTTTAGAAATTAGTCCCTTGTTTGATATGTCATTGCAAAATATTTTTTTCCCATTCTGTGGGCCCTCTGTGTGGTTTAGAACCACCAACTTTTCAGTTAGCAGTCCAGTGCTTAACCATATGTGTCACCCAGAACTCCTATTTCTGGTTAGGAAACTACAAGTTTTAGGGGTTTTTTTTGCTTAAATGTAAGAAAGACTTTCTAAATTACGCATTTTCGATAACTTGGTAACAGTGGATATATGTGTGTTGTAGTTTCCTATATATTTTAGAAATTCGTTTCTTGTCTGATCCATTATTGGAAAAGACTTTTTTCCCATTTTGCAGCCTCCATTTTAACTCTTTTGGTAAAGTCTTTTGATGCACATAAGTTTTTAATTTTTGTATGTCCCAATCATTTATTTAGTCTACTTTTGTTTGTGAAATTTCATAATGTTTGGTAGTCTGTGTTGCCCTGTATTAGAGCCCTCAAATTTGTCCCTATTTTTTCAGTGATGGCCTTTATAATTCTGGGATTCACATTTAGGTCTTTAATCCATGCTGAGTTGGTTTTTATATAAGGTTTAAGGTAAAGGTCTTTTTTCAGTCTTTTGCATATCACTTTCCAGTTCTGCTCTTCTATCTTAGCAATATTGAGAGATTTGTTTTCCAGCTCGCTAGATCTGGCTTCCATCTCTTCAATTCTATTCTTTTCCCCTTTCAGTGTATTGTCGATTTCTGATATCTTATTATTGATCATCTAGACCTCTCTTTTCAGGTTTTGAGTTGTTTGTAATGCTATATCTATCTTGTTTGATTGCTCCTGTCGCACTTTCCTTACTTCTTCCTTATTTTCCTCCATCCTTCTATTTGAATTTGTCTCCATATCCCCTGCTCAGGCAGATGCAAAGCCTGCTCTTCTTCTAATGGCAAGTCTATATCTGCTTCCAGCTCATTTATCTCATTACTCTTTTCTGTTTTGGGATATGGTCTAAGATCTTTTGTTGTTGTTGTTGTTGTTTCTTGGACGTTTTCAATATTTAGATGTGTTTTCAACGATTAAATGAATGTATGTTGCTGTGCTGTTAAGCTTAATGAGTGTCTCCTGATGAATGTGATCTGGAAATAGACTTCCCTTTTCACGTCTCTTATTTCTCAGTTGCAGGCTATCTTAGCAAGTGTTGGCTATCTGTGTAATGCCTAGCATCTGGTATTGGCACCTGTCCAGATGGAGGGATATCATGGAGTATGCTTGTAGCTTGGCTAAATGGCCATGACTGTTATCTCTTCTTGGATAATGTAGGAAGAGAAAGCTCTCACCTCGAGGGAAAAAGTGAGACCCACTTAATTGTGCTCATAAGGAATCTGTACCTGGACCAAGAGGCAGTTGTTCGAACAGAACATGGGAACACTGATTTTTTTTTTTTTTTTTTGTACACAATCATATCTGTTTTATTTGAAAACATGTCTACACCGCATTGATCATCAATCAACACACACATGACCAAGAAACCCACAGCAGGCACTGGATCCAGTGTATGACTTGGGGTGGACTATAACTTTTCACTAGAGGGGAGGGGAAAGGGTAGGAAAGAAGAAATGAGCACTATTCCTAACTCCTGTTCAGGAGCGTGAACAATGAAAGTAAAGGCCATTTAAACTCATATAGGTCTTCTAAAACCTCCCCTCTTCTCTCTCATTTAGCAGATGCTCAAACATGGAACCTGGACTGGTATACCACGTGCATTTGGGTAACAGCGCACTGCCTACCATCCACACATCATTGCACAAAACAGGAGGAGCTGGCTGTACTTCTGGTTGACAGCATCTGTTTTCCTGCTTTATAAACTTCTATGACTTTTGAAGATATCAGATTGCATAACCATAAACCTGACCGAGCATCTACTCAATATGAAAACTCTTTGTTTAGGGCAAAGTTGTCACTGGAGAAGGCAGTCTAGAAGTTGCCTGGTGGTCTTGTGGGGAACAAAATGTCTTCGCCAAAGTATAGTCTTCCTGTTTATAAACAGCATTGGATGCCTTTGAAATGATTTATCTGGACCAGCCAAAGGCAGCTGCTCATCACACTGATGATAACCAAGTTGAGATTTTCTAATTGATTAAGCCCACCAAACTACAAAATAGACCCACATGATACTGGAATGTGTACATTTCAACAGATGAGACATTACAAAATGCTGGTGCCATTTACTGACAGCACTAGACCCAAGTACTTCATTGGAATAAATATTTCCAGATTCCTTTTCCTCTGAAGGATGAAATAGAGAATGTCCAGGCTGGGGACACATAATTAAGAGTTTCTAACATGGATTGAATCATATTGTCTATCTTAGTTACAAATCTTTTTATATAGTTTTGCTCCATTCTCTAGGCATTTCTTTTTTAAACTCCTCTTTTACTGCGTTCATCTTAAAAGAGTTCCAAAAGGCCAATGCTTAGAGGAGCAAGTCTTGTACATTGATTTATCCTTTGGTTACTTTTGGCTAGTGGAGGGATCACCCTAGATGCAGAGTGAGGTGGGTAGCATTTTCATGGGCCGTCTTCTTATTCAGGGACAGGGTGTGAAAGAGGAAACGTTTTCTTTGTTAAACATGTTGGCAGAAACGCACAATTCGTCAGTTCTCTAGGGCAAGTATCTTCCCGACATTTTTCGCACAGCCACAACGATGATCCCACCAACTAGACAAATGGCTACTAAGACCCCGATTATGATTCCAACCAGGGTTGCTGTTGGCAAACCATCTTTCTCAACTGTTGTCTGTGTTTGTTCACCCCATTTCTCCACAGAGGAACCAGTTGCCACGGAGGAACCATCCGGGGCTGTGGTGCTCTGGCTTTCTTCTTGACCATGGACGGTGCTTTGGAAGGTTGACAGATCCTCAATGTGATTCTGTGTCACACTCTCGACACTGGTTGGCACCAGAGTTGTACTGTCAGTAAAGTCAAACTTTTCACTAATACTTGCAGTCACTATGTCTGCGCCTTGGGTCACCATGCCATGTTCTACTCCAGGGGTCACGATGTCATCTTCTGGTTGGGCTGTGCTGGCTCCTTCTGCCAGGACCCAGAGTGATGCGCTTCCCAAAAGAAAGAGCAGAATCGGCACCTTCAACATTGTTTCAGTTGGCTGGTTCTCTTTGGGGCCGAAGAGCTAGTGTTTATGTTGGGTAAAGATCAAAAAACTTCTAGGCCCAGGTCCTTGCCTGAAGGAGCAGGGGAGTGGGGCAGGAATGTGGGGAAGCAAAGGCAGTCCCTCGCCAAACTTTTTTTCGCTTGCAGCTGTAGGGAAAGCCAGCCTTCGGAAGAACAACTTCGCAGTTCACACTGAATGTTTTAAAATTAAGACAGGTGTGCAACAAGGTTGTATTCTTTCACCATACTTATTCAACCTGTATGTTGAGCAAATGATCTGAGAAGCTAGCTTATATGAAGAAAAACGTGGCATCAGGATCGGAGGAAGACTCATTAACAACCTGCAATATGCAGATGATACAACCTTGCTTGCTGAAAATGAAGAAGACTTAAAACATTTACTGATGAAGATCAAAGAGTGCAGCCTTCGGTATGGATTACATCTCAATGTAAAGAAAACAAAAATCTTCACCACCGGACCAATAAACAATGTTCATATCAACAGAAAAAAGATTGAAGTTGTCAAGGACTTCATTCTTCTTGGATCAACTATCAACACTCATGGAAGCAGCAGTCAAGAAATCAAACGACGTAT
>NW_006408657.1:7154521-7159803 GCF_000296735.1 Chrysochloris asiatica
GATTGGCCAAGTGGCAGCATTGATGGACTCAAGTGTGGCAACAATAGTTAGGTTGGCCCAGGATTGGGCAGTGTTTCGTTCTGCTGTGCATAAGGTCACTATGGGTTGGTACCGACTCGACGGCATCTAACAACAACAAAGGACCAAAAACCAAAACAATACAAAAGCAGAGACAAAAACCACCACACAAAAACAAAAATGAAACTGTAGCCAACTTGTATAATAGATTTGCTGCACAGGTCAGTATGTGTGTGCACAGGTGTCCACTCGCTCAGCCCTCTCCTCTATTCACTACCATGGAGATGTGCAGATAGATATTGAGAAATGTATGGAAGAAAGATTGTTCACTATTTTTAATCTCTGAAGGTCAGTTATATATCTGAGTATGCACAGCATGTTTCTCAAAATAGCTGCATCCTTGTATAAAGTAGTCGGTGTTGACTCTTGGCTTTTATGTTGGGGTTTTGCAAGATGCTAATATGGTTTGGTTGTATGGCCAGACCTGCTGTCTCTTGTTAGGTAAGGCAGGAATAAAGAGTCCCGCCTAGGTCAAATTTAGGGCTAAGTCCCAGAGTCAGATGTCATAAGAAGCAGCTTGTGGGACTGCTGCGGTTTTCAGGGATTTCCTCTTTGCGCTGTGGGAAAATTGTACCTTGTGGGTATAATGCTGGACCATTTTGGGGGTGTTCTCCCACCTGTCTGAATGTGCCCAGGCTGGGCAGAGAGGGTGCAACAGGGGAGAGGAGGAAAGAAAAGTGAAAAAAAAAGCTGTCACACCTCTGTTTCCAGGTGCCCTTCTGTGACTTTAGCGCTGTATCAGCTTGGCTGTGACCCTGCCCTTTGATCTCAACCCAGGCTGAGGGTCCCGCAGGCAGCGTTCTGATGGATTCAGAAATCGCCATGTATTCCCGCCACAGTCAGATTTCTCCATCAGTGGGCAACAAAAACTTATGCCATCCACTGTATATTAGTTCTAAGGCACTGGAACTGTTCTGGCAAAGTGCCTTCTCTAGTTTTTTGGCGCCTCCACTGAGGAGACTCCCCTGCCTATCTCTGCTTCTCCTGTTCCCAAACTGGAAGTTCCATTTATTTTCTTCTTGAAACACCCTTGGAAATATTCTGTTCAGCTCTTTTACTTCCTCATTCTTCCTTTTGTCTTGTTGGTGCTGTTGTTTAGTGCCATAGAGTGGATTCCTACATAGGATTTCCAAGGAGCTGCTGGTGGGATTGAACTTCTGACCTTTTGCAGATCAGTACTTATACTACAGCACCACACCAGGACTCCTTCTTGTGCCTTGTTGTTGTTGTTGTTTAGTGCAGTTGAGTTGGTTCCGACCCATAGCGACCCTGTACAGGGTTTCCGAGGCTGTAAATCTTTATGGGAGCCGAAAGCCTCAGCAGCTGGTAGTTTTGAACTGCTGACCTTGCGGTTCGCAGTCCGATTTGTAACCACTATGCTACCAGAGCTCCTCCTTGTGCCTTAGTTACTCTATATTAAAGAGCAAGTTTCAGAGTCTTTGATAAAATCCATTTTGGTCTTTTCTTTCTTTCTTGTCTTTTGAGTGACCATTTGCTTTCTTCATTTCTTACATTATCCTACATGTCTGGTTTTAGGTCATTACTAGTCAATATATCAAATCTATTCTTGAGATGGTCTCTTAATTCCATGGGATATGCTCAAAGTTGTCACCTGGCTTTTGTCGATTTGTTCTAATTTTCTGAAGCTTTGACTTGAACTTGTACACCAGCTATTGATATCAAGTGCTGTCTTTGCTCAGACTACTTTTACTGAGCTTCTCCATCATCTCTTTGCACAGATGTAATTTATTTGAATCCTGTGAGTCCATCTGGTGAAGTCCATCTGTTTAGTTTCATTTATGCTATTGGAAAAAATAGTATTTCCAATGAACAGGTCATTGGTCTTTTTAAATTCTATCATATGATTGTCAGTGTCTTTTCTTTCATCAAGGCAGTATTTTCCAAATACTGATGCTTCTTCTTTGTTTCCAGCTTTTACATTCCAGTTACCTGTAATTATCAAAGCTAGTGTAGAACTTGAGAAATATTTTCCATTTCTTCATCTTTGACATTTGTGGTTGGTGTAAAAATTTGAATGGATTAACTGGTCTTCCTTGTAGGTGTATGGGTATCATCCCATCTCTGACAGTGCTGTCCTTCAGGATAGACCTTAAAATGTTCTTTTTTGACAATGAATACAACACTGTTCCTCTTTAATTTGGTATTCTTAGCATGTTGTTGTTGTTGTTAAGTACTGTGGAGTTGGTTCTGACTCATAATGACCCTGCACAAGGTTTCCGAGGCTGCAAATCTTTACAGGAGCAGAAAGCCTCATCTTTCTCCCGTGGAACAACTGGTAGTTTTGAACTTCCGACCTTGAAGTTAGCAGCCCAATTCACAATCACTACGCTACCAGAGCTCCTTATTCCTGGCATAGTGAACCATACAATTGTCCAATTCAAAATGGCCAACTCAGCTCACTAATGCCTAGGACATCCATCTTCAAGCAATCCATTTCATATTTTAATGAATTCCTATTTTTCTAGATTCATACTTTATAATTCCATATTCATATTATTAATGGATTTTTGTAGTAGTTTCTTTTCATTTGGAATAGTGCCACATCATCTAATGAAGGTCCTGAAAGCTTTACTCCTTCCATATCATTAAAACTGACTCTGCTTTCAGAAGGCAGATCTCCGCAGTCATATTTTCAGTGTCTTTCAACTTGAACGGTTCATCTTCTGGCACTATATCAAACACTATTTCTTTGTTATTCATAATATTTTCTTTGGCCAATTGTCCTAAACATACATCACCAGATCCTTCTTCCTAGTTTATGTTAGTCTGCAAGTTCTACTGAAACATATCCACCATCAGTGACCCTGCTGATATTTGAAATACTATTGGCATAGTTTCCAGCATCACAGCAACATGTAAGCCTTCAAAGTAGGACAAACTGATGGAAAAATGATCCTATATGCATATAACTGCAAAGTCTTGATCAAAATATACATAAACCTTTATTATAATAAACTTCATATACTACCCATACTATATGAAAATCAGGTGGAAAATGAAAAATCCAGAATTTCTTATCTAAATCATGCTGAGAAAATTTACAAATGGTTGCATATAGCATGATCAAGTTTAAGTTTGCTTCCTTTTACAAGTTGGGAAATGAAAAGTAAAGGGTGAAAAGACAGCACAAGTTACATCTCTGCACATCAGAGTTTATGATTGTGGTGTTGTAGTACCTTAAGAGGAGTTTCTTCTGAGATTTCATGTCATCATTGTGGAGTTTTTATCAAGGATTAATATGAATGCTGGATGGGAAGTGGAGTGAGTAAGTTTAAAGCTAAGGCTCTGACCTTGTGACTTGAATCTCAAAAGTCATTGCTGCTTTGCAACAATGGATTGTAATGACATTTAGTAGAAAAATGTTGGTGCAGAATCCATCACATCTATTGAGCTGACATAGAACTGTCAACAGAAGGTAAAACAGCAATGACTACATATGAAAAAAAAAAATGTAAAGGCCTTTCTGAGAACTCTGAACTACCAAAATCTTCAGAGTAAAGGGGGAAAAAAAAAAAAAAAGTAGTTGCAAGTCAGGGCATTAAGTGTGTTACCTAAGAATCTGGGTTTTCTACACCTAGATTAGAAAGCCCAATTCCTGGATGAGTGAGAACATTTCTATGACAGAAAATCTGCCACCTTTTCACAACCACTCTACTCCCTATTTTCCTTAAAAGACCAAAACAAAAATCCCAGTTTAATGGTTGTTGTTGTTGTTAGGTTACATCAAATTGGTTCAGATGCATAGCAATCCTATGCATAAGAAAAAGAAACACTGTCCAGTTCTGTACCATCCTTACAATTGTCATTCTTCTCCAACACCACAATTCAAATACATGGATTCTTCTCTGCTCTTATTCATTGTCCAACTTTCACATGAAAATATCATGACTTGGGTCAGACATACTTTAGTCTTCAACTGACATCTTTGTTCTTTAGCACTTTAACAAGACCTTTATAAAATGCATTTGACTAACACACTACGTCTTTTGATTTCCTGAATGCTACTTCCATGAGCATTGATTGAAGCCTTTCCATGAGAAAAATTAAGTCTTTGATAACTTCAATCTTTGCTCCATTTAACATCATGTTATTTATTGGTCCAATTGTGAAGATTTTTGTCTTCTTTACATTGAGGTGCAATCCATACTGAAGGCTGTAATTTTTGTTCTTCATCAGTAAGTATTTCAAGTCCTTTTCACTTCTAGCAAGCAAGGTTGTGTCTTTTGCATATTGCAACTTGTTAATGAGTCTTCCTCCAATCCTCATGTCACCACGTTCTTCTACATATAATTCAGCGTTTTGGATTATTTGCCTAGCATAAAGATTGAATAAGTATGATGAAAGGATTCAATCCTGGTGTACACCTTTTCTGATTTAAAAACTCTTAGTGTTCCCTTGTTTTCCTCTGAGCACAATTAAGTGTTCTGGAATACTCATTCTTGGCAATGTTATCCATGGTTTGTTATGATCACACTACAATTATTTGAAATGATTTTAAAGACCACAAGCCATTAGCCACACTTCAGACCTACTAATCAGAATCATTGGAAGATGAGTCCACAGATTAGTGGTTTTTGAAAGTTCCCTGGGTGATTCCAATGTGCAGCCAAGACAGAGAACCTCTTGTTTAAGAGCATTTAAGATGTCCATTATTTGAAAGAGTCCAACCTCTGCAGTGGTTTTGAATATGTCTTTAGTTACCCTTTCATATAAAAAAAAAGAACACCTAAAGAGTCAGAGAACCCACAGAATAGGTTTATGAACTGCTTCATGCTTAATTGATAATTAATGTTTGAGGGATCTTTGTCTACATATGTGACATCATTTGTTCTAACAATTTAAGAACAATTTGTTCATAAGATTTAATTTGTCTCAAAAGAGAAGTTAATGGGGAAGCAACTGTCCTTATTTGCTTCCAACTTTGTTGTTGTTGTTGCTGTTTTTAAGTATTATTGAGTCATTTCTGCCTCACAGTGACCCTGTGTAGAATTTCAGAACTACCAGAACAACTGGTAGGTTTAAACTGCTGACTTTGTGGTTAGCAGTCCAGTGTTCATCTTACAGCAAAACACCAGGACTCAAAAAAAAAAAAACAAACACACAAGCAACATCTAAGGATAGCTCAACATCAAAGTGACCTAGGTCAGATTGCAGTGGGTACTGGGGGATATAATGTACTATTT
>NW_006408657.1:7160383-7162746 GCF_000296735.1 Chrysochloris asiatica
CTAAGATTATTAAAAATCTACTCAGAAAATCAGTTCATTCTCAACCGAATGAACCCTCCCCTGACACAAGAACCCAATGGATGGAAGGCCACAGATTTTTTTTTTTTTTTTAATGAAAGAGAAAAACCTTAGATATTACAAAAAAAATTGACTCCTGTCACTCCAGTAGCAAAGATTGTGGCTAATTGGCTGTGTGGACTTACTTGAGATAATAATTTATTGCTGTTGTTGTCAAGTTCCATCGAGTCGGTTCTGAATTAGACATCTGAATTAGCTTATATGTAATTTTGAGAAAACTGAGGCTTTGAAATTCTAAATGGTTTGCTTAGATCATGTTGGTGTTGTTAAGTACCATTGAGTCAGTTCTGATTCATAGCAACCCTGTATAGAGTTTCCGAAGAACAGCTGTGGGTTTGAATTGTTGACCTTGTGGTTCGCTATTGAATAGCATCTCTGGGTACAGAAAAAAGGTAGTGTTTTTCTATTATCGAAGGCTATACATCTTGGAATGGAGAAATGGAAAGTGACTTCCAACTTATTCAATATCAATGCTTCACAAACATGTCTGTGCATTAGAATGAACCACAGAGACTTTTTGAAAATACATATCTTTCCCCTGGTCAATTATGCAGGTTCAGCAGGTCTGGGGTACGTTTCATGTCTCTTTATTTTAAAATAATATTTGCACATGATTTTCATGCTTTCTAAAATAAAAAGTTAAAGTGCATGTATAAAGCAGGTCCCGTCTGCTTCAAATGTTATCTTCCCTGGGCATCCTTCCATCAGATTTTCCTGGCCTATTCTAGCTCCCAAAGACAAAATGGGAAGCCTTTGCTCTGAATTATGCACAGCTGGAAGTAGTACTTTTAACACTTTGGTGTACGTTAGGATTATTCTTCAGATACTTTTTAAAAAATGAAATGATAAAGTAACCCACCATCTTATATGAACTATCATATATCCATTTGCTAATGGGTAATTCATAAATGAGTTGAAGTTATGTTATAGGGTCATATTAAACCACTACCCACCTCAGTATGACTTTGAACATATCCCACATGACTTTAGACACCATCTCAAGAGCAGACTTGCTATCAACATTAGACACTAATGAACCAATACCAGAAGATTTGTAGGATAATATCAAGAACAGCATACATGAAGAAATCCAACCGTCAATAAGAAGCCAGAAAAGAAAGAAAAGACCAAAATGGATGGTAGAAGGGACTCTGAAACTAGGTCTACAGTGAAGAGATGTTAAAGTGAATGGGAGAAATAAGGAAATAAAACAGTTGAACAGAAAGTGTCAAAGATCAACTCAAGAAGACAATGTCAAGTATTATAATGAAATGTGTAAAGACCTGGAGTTAGAAAACCAAAAGGGAAGAATATGCTGAAGAAAAACTTGAAATATCAACTTGTAATATTGAAGGAATTTTTGGGCAAAATACTTACTGATGCAGAACACATAAAAAGAAGATGAAAGGTATACACAAAGTCCCTGTACCAAAAATAAATGGTAGAGGTTCAAATATTTCAAGAGGCAGTAAATGATCCAGAATCAATGGTAATGAAGGAAGAAATCCAAGCTGCACTGAAGGCTTTGTTGGGAAAAAAAACCAAAAAAACAAAAAACATGCTCCAGGAATTGATGGAATACAAATTGAAATCGTTCAACAAACTGATACAGCACTGGGGAGCTCAATTATCTATTCCAAGAAATTTGGGAGACAGCTACCTGGTCAAGTAAATGGAAGAGATCCATATATGTGCCCATTCCAAAGAAAGGTGACTTAATGGAATGCAGAAATCATCAAACAATATCATTAATATCACATGCAAGTAAAATTTTGTTGAAGATAATTTAAAAACGACATCAACAAGACATAACCAGGGAACTGCAAAAAATTCAAGTTGGATTCAGAAAAGGACATGGAATGACGGATGTCAGATGAATCTTTGTAGAAAACAGAGTACCAAAAATATATGAACGTATGCTTTATTGACTATGCAAAGGCATTTGAATGTGTGGATCATGACAACCTATGGGTAGCATTTGAAGAATGGGTATTCCAGAACACTTAATTGTGCTATGAGGAACCTGTATATAGACCAAGAGGAAGTAGTTAGAAGAGAAAAAGTGAATACTGAATGTTTTAAAATCAAGAAAAGTATGCAACTGGGTTGTATCCTTTCACCCTACTTATTCAATTTGTATGCTGAGCAAATAATCTGAGAAACTGGAATATATAAGGAAGAATTTGGCATCAGAATTAGATGAACACTCATTAAAAAAAACTTTTATGCTAATGAAACAAGCTTGCTTGCTGGAAGAGGACTTAAAATACTTAATATAAAGAAAA
>NW_006408657.1:7163306-7165655 GCF_000296735.1 Chrysochloris asiatica
GGAGGTCTTCCCCTTTTTCTCTGATCCTCCATTTTATCAAACATGATATCCATCTCTACAGACTGGTCCCTCCTGAAAACATGTCCGAAGTATGAGAGATAAATTCCAGCCATCCTGGCTTCCAGAGAGCATTCTGGCTATACTGCTCTCTAATATATATTGGTTTGTTCTTTTGGCATTCCATGATACTTTTAATATTCTCCTCCAACACCATAGCTCAAATATATCAATTCTTCTATGGTCTTCTTTATTCACTCTCCAACTTTAACATGTATATGAAGTTATTGAAAATACCATAGCATGGCATGGATCAGGTGCATCTTATTCCTCAAAGTGACATCTTTGCTTAACACTTTAAAGAGGTTGTGTGCAGCCAATTTGCCCAATGCAATACGTTGTTTCATTTCTTGACTGCTGCTTCCATGAGTGCTGATGATTGAGCTGAGCAAAATGAGGCCTATGACAACTTCAATCTTTTCTCCATTTATCATGATGTTATTCATTGGTTCAGAGGTGAGGATTTTTGTTTTCTTTACTTTGAAGTGCAACTCAAACTGTGGTCTTTGATCTTCAGCAGTAAGTGTTTTTTATGTCCGCTTCACTTTTCAGCAAGCAAGGTTGTATCATCTGCATATCAAAGGTAGTTAATGAGGCTTCCTCCTATCCTGAAGTCACGTTTTTCTGCATATAATCCAGCTTCTCACATTATTTGCTCAGCATACAGATGAATAAGTATGGTGAAAGAATACAACTCTGGCACACATCTTTCCTAACGTTAAGCCATTCAGCAGTCCCTTGTTCTGTTCAACCAACTGCCTCTTTGTCTATGTATGTTGTTGTTGTTAAGTGCTGTCGAGTTGGTTCAGACCCATAGTGGCCCTATGTAGGGTTTCCAAGGAGCAGCTGGTGAGCTTGAACCACCGACCTTGCAATTCAAATGGCTTTGCAGTCCAACACATTAACCCGCAGTATAGCTTCCTTATAAGCACAAGATCCATGTATATAGTTGTCTTTTATGTTGTTTTATAGAGGTATTTGCAATGAAGAAGTCATTGGTATTGCAAAATACTGTCAAGTGATAGCCAACATTATTTTCAGCACCAAGGTAATATTTTCCAATGACTAATCCTTCCTTTTGGTTTGTGTTCTAATATCCAGTAATTATCAGTAAGTACATTTTGATTGCATGTTTGATCAATTTCAGACTGAAGAAGTTTGTAGCATTCTTCAATTTCATCTTCACTAGTTTTAGTGGTTAGTGCCCAAATTTGAATAATAGTGGTATTAACTGGTCATCCTTTTAGGTGTATGTATATTATCCTATCACAGACTGTGTTTTACTTCAAGATAGATCTTGAAATGTTCTTTTTGATGATGAATGCGATGCCATTCCTCCTCAATTTGTCATTCCTGATGTAGTAATCCATGTGATTGTCAGATTCAAAATGGCCAATATCTGTCCGTTTTACCTCATGAATGCCTAGGATATCGATGTTTATGTGTTCCATTACATTTTGGACAATTTCCAATGTTCCTAGATTCATACTTTGTACAGTCCATGTTCTGATTATTAATGGATGGATGTTTACAGCGGGTTTTCTTCGTTTTAAGTTGTTCCCTCTCAGCAAATGAAGGTCTTGAAGGCTTTATTCCATTTCTGTCATCACAGTCAACTCTACTTTGAAGCGGCAGCTCTTCCCCAGTTGCACTTTAAGTGCCTTCCAACCTGAGGGGCTCATCTTATGGCACTAGATCTGCTTATATCCTGGTGCTCTTCACCATGTTTCAATATTTAATGTTCTGGTGCTGACAGTGTTCCGCTCTTATTCATAAGGTTTTTAGTGACTAAATATTCAGAAGTAGTTTGTCTTTCCTTCTTTCTAGTCTGTCTTTGTCTGGAAAATCAACTGAAACCTTTCCACTATGAGTGATCCTGTTGGTATTTAAAATACCTGTGGCATATCTTCCAGCATCACATAAACACACAAGCCACCATAGTACAACAAAGTGACAGATAAATGGTGACAGACATTTTATTATGAGGGACCAAACTTTTTTTTTTCATGTTTTATTGTGAATTATATGATAGTTTACATGAGAGAACTTTAGTTTTACATTCATTCCACCATATATCATTTCATTGTCATGGTTCCAATCCCCTCCATGCATCATCAACCGACGAAAAGGTATACCCTATAAACCCGTCCCCTGCACTCCCGCCCCCCAGTCTTCAGCACACAGTCCCTCTCCCTCTCTGGATCCAAAGTCCCCAGCTGCTTCATCACTCCACGTCATCGTCTCTGCCTCTATCTCGGGCCTCACTGCTTCTCTGGGTAGGGTCCCGCTCTC
>NW_006408657.1:7166750-7169280 GCF_000296735.1 Chrysochloris asiatica
CCAATCAGTTATAGGCAGAAGACGAACTTACAAGCTTTCTATGGTGATGTTTCTGACTATTCCTTTCTCTCCCCATCCGGTGTCTATTTTATATTATAATGCAAGGAAAACCAAGATTCAAAAGACTGCCGAGCATCTTAACATTATTCCCCCCTTTTTCCCATTCCAACCATGGGTCAATCTCTGTATCCCAGAGCCCTGTAGTTCCAAGGTTGTGCATACATCATTCTTTATCTCTGTGAGGGACCAATCTTTGGAGAGAAACATCTTGCTTGGGAAAGTGGAAGACCCCCAATGAGATGGATTGGCACAGTGGCAGCAACAGTGAGCTCAATCATAACAACTACTGTGAGGATGGCAGTGGACTGGGCAGTGTTTTGTTCTGTTGTGTGTAGGATCACCATGAGTCAAAGTAGACTCAACCAGACCTAACAACAACAACTCATTTAAAAATTGGGGGCTGCTCTAATTGTGTACCTAACACAAAGAGTTTCAGAGATATGTATAGCCAAGTTGGCATAGGTCATAGGGCTTATGTACCCTGGTGTTGCACTCCAGTAGTTGAACCACCCTACCTTGGGAAGCTGCAAAGTCTATCTCCTGCTCCTGACTTTAGAGTGTAGCCTGGCAGTGAGTAGCAAGTGAGCTACTCTTGTCTGTTGGGGGATTTGGCAGGATGGTCTATAAAAATCATTTTGTAATGTATTCCTGAGCTTGTTCCTCAAAACATGAGCTGCCTTCCAAGCCTGCAAAATGAGCACTGATGTTTGCTCAGTGGAGAGTTGGAAAGCACTGGATATGCACATTGATAAATGCCTGTTTGTAGAGCAAATAAGGCTTGCCAAATACAATCTGCCTTTTGGGTAACACAGATGGCAAGAAAGTTTGGGCCTTAAAAGCTCTGGTGTCCCAGGGGATTTGTTTACAGTTTAATTACTTTGCAGGTAAAACAGGGGACAGATGTAACACACCAGTTCCAGGAGCTGAGTGAACCTCAGAACCAACCCAAACTATCACTCCTTGGCTTACTGTCTGAGTCCCGGGAATACAGAGACAGAAGACCAACTTGTATAAGGAGAGAGAAGTCCTGTTTTGACAGACAAAGCAGATGGGAATTATTAGGAGAAATGCCCAGTTCAGGACAATTATTAGTACAGTCACTTTACCACTCGATTGACATCTGATGGGAGGAAACCTCGAGAGGAGGGTGAATAATAATGAGAAAGCTGAGGAAGAACTAGAAAATTAAACCAGAAAATTAAAGGTGATCCTGGCAAAAGACAAAGGAAATCCTATTTCAGCCAAGAATAGCTAAACTCTTGATTAAATTTGTTCTCAGCTTCAAATCCAGAGAAGTTGAAAGACGTACAAGAAGTGACATCTGAAGAACACTGAAGGGACACCAAACTAAAAAAAGCAAAGGGAAATTTCTTACTGTAAGATCATTATCTTCCATCTTGAGATAGGGCTGAGGATTTTATCTTCCATCTTGTGATAAGGCTTTATTCATTGATGTAGGGGTAATGATTAGAGAAAAGTCTCTGTTGAGTGTCAACAGCCCTGAAGGAATGTCCCTAAAAGTCACTATAAGTCATAGAAAAGACCTCCACCTTTTTCAAATCTGAAAGGAAAGTATTACTTGACTTCAAATGGAGCTATTAGAACAGCAGAAGCAGGGAACATTTTAAATGTTCACATTTTCAGGTCGCACTCTGGTATAGTCCCATCCTTTTCCATACTTACTCATTTTGTAGGAGTCAGAAGATCATGGCAACAAAGGCCATTAAAAAAAGCCATTGATATATATAACCATTCATATAGCCTTTTCTTTGGAAAACAGCCAGTATCATATTTTTATGCAAATGTGATATACACTATATGATTTGTTTTGTTTTGTTTGCCAAAGGTGCCTTCCCTCCAAAGTATCATCATATACATTCTATTTTAATTTTTTATAGCAGCATGTGAAACATTTGAATACGTTGGGGGAGAAGAGCACATTTGGAAAAAAAAAAAAAGGAATGCAATTCATACTATTTGTGTAAAATTACAGCAAGTCTTGCCTATACTTAAAGGAGCTGGGAACAATTTATTTGCATGTGCTGAGAGGTATCTACATAAATTATGTAGAATTCTGTAACAAAGTTTTGTGGATCGAATTGTGTTTCCCCAAAATTTCTTTTGTAAATCCTAACCTCTGCCAGAAATTTAAGCTGGATTCAGAAGAGGGCACAGAACTAGGGATATCACAGTTACTATCAAATGGCTCTTGACTGAAACCAGAGAAAATTATTTATCTACGCTTAATTACTATGCAAATGCATTACACTATGTGAATCATAACAAACTATGGATAACTGTCGGGGACCTGCCTCTACATAGGAGTTCGGTTCACGAGGAGGAGATACCTGGCGGCGGTAAAGATATACACAGACAGACAGAAAGAGGGGGACAATGAGGCACCCCAAAGCCAGGGTGGATACATCACTGGTGGGCAGGCTTGGGACTACAGGCATCGTGGCCTATGCAG
>NW_006408657.1:7169955-7171750 GCF_000296735.1 Chrysochloris asiatica
CCTGAGGAAACTGTACATACACCAAGAGGCAGTTGTTAGAATAGAACAAGTGGATATTGAGTGGTTTGAAATCCAGAAAGATGTGTTCAAAAGTTGTATCCTTTTAACATACTTATTCAATATGTATGCTAAGCAAATATTCTGAGAGGCTCGATAATATGAAGTAGAATGTAACATCAGGATTGGATTTGCTGATATCATAACCTGTGATATGCAGATGATATAAACTTGCTTGTTGAAAGTGAAGTGGACATGAAACATTTGCTGGAAGCGAAGAGAATTTGAAGCACTTACTGATGAAGACAAAAGAACATAAATTTCAGTATAGATTACAACTGAATGCAAAGAAAACAAAAATCTTCAAACCTGGACCAATAAGCAACATTATGATAAACAGAGAAAGGATTGTTGAAGTTGTGAGAGATTTCATTCCACTTAGATTCACATCAATGCTCATGGAAGCAGCAGTCAAGAAATTAAATGACATATTACATTAGACAATATTTTTGCAGCATATGTAAATATGCATGTATAGATATTCTCTGTTTAACATTTGTGTATTTGTCAGTATACTCCAACTCTGCCTTCCACAACAGTTTAAGCTGTGTATCTATCAATGTATCTACCACTGTTATTGTAAGGTTGTGTATATAACAGTATTTATCTCTGTTTCCTCTAACTCTTGAAATTCCCCCTGTATCTGGTGCTACTATAACCAGAATACCAGAGATGTTATTTTCAATGAATAAATCATTGGTCTTGCAAAATTCTATCATGCAATATCCAGCATCATTTCTATCACTAAGGCCATATTGTCCAACTACTGATCCTTCCTCTTTGTTTCCAAATTCTGCATTCCAATAACCAGTACTTATCAATATATCTTGACTGCATGTTCGATCAATTTCAGACTGAAGAATTTGGTAGAATTCTTCAATTTCATCATCATTGGCTTTAGTGGGTGGTGTGTAACTTTGAATAATAGTGGTATTAACTGGTTTTCCTTGTTGTTGTTGTTGTTGTCAGGTTCCATCGAGTCAGTATGGACTCATAAAGACTATGCACAACAGAAAGAAGTACTGCCCGGTGTTGGGCCAACCTCGCAATCGTTGCTACATTTGTGCCTATCACTGCTGCCACTATGCTAATCCATCTTATTGGGGGTCTTCCTCTTTCTTTTGGCCTATCCATTTTACCAAACATGATATCTTTCTTCCGGGACTGGCCCCTCCTGACAATATGACCCAAGTATGAGAGATGAAGTCTGGCCATCCTGGCTTCCAAGGAGCACTCTGGATGCACTTCTCTAAACACAGATTGGTTTGTTCTTTTGGCAGACCATGGTACTTTTAATATTCTCTTCTGATACTATAGCTCAAATACATCCATTTTTCTAAGGACTTCCTTATTCACTGTCCAACATTCGTATGCATATGAGGTTACTATACGTACCATGAGTTGGGTCAGGAGCATCTTAGTCCTCAAACTGACATCTTTTCTCTTCAACACTTTAAAGAGGTCATGTGCAACTGATTTGCCCAATACAATACGTCATTTGATTTCTTGACTGCTGCTTCCATGAGTGCTGATAGTTGATCTTACCAAAATGGAGCCTTTGACAACTTCAATCTTCTTTCCATTTGTATGGATGTTATCCAATGGTCCAGTGGTGAGGATTTTTGTTTTCTTTTTATTGAGGTACAACCCATACCGAAGGCTGTGGTCTTTGATCTTCATCAGTATTTTAAGTACTCTTCACTTTCAGCAAGCAAGAATGTATCACCTGCATATGTTG
>NW_006408657.1:7173440-7174630 GCF_000296735.1 Chrysochloris asiatica
GAGGAGAATATTAAAAGTACCATGGGCTGCCAAAAGAACAAACAAATCTGTGTTGGAAGAAGTAAAGCCAGAGTGCTCGTTAGAAGCCAGGATGACCAGACTTCATCTCTCATACTTCAGACATATTATCAGGAGGGACTATTCACTGAAAAAGAATATCATGTTTGGTAAAGTGGAGCATCACAGAAAAAAAAGAAGACCCCCAATGAGATGGATTGACACAGTAGCAGCAGAGATGGGCTAGGGCATGTTAACAATTGTGAGGTTGGCCCAGAACCTGGAAGTGTTTCATTCTGTTGTGCATAGGGTCACTATGAGTCTGTACCAATTCGATGGCATCTAACAACAACAATTTTTTATATATATATAATTTTCTTTGTATAGATCTTTTGTTTCTAATTATATTTCTTCCTAAGTAGTTCATCTTTTGTGTGGCTATTGTAAATGGTATAGTTTTCCTGATTTCCTTTTCAGAACGCTCTTCATTAGTATAAAGGAATTCAACTGTTCTTTGTTCTTTGTATATTGATCTTGTACCCTGCCACTTTGCTGAATCTTTCAATGAGTTCCAATAATTTTCTTGCCATCTTTGTGATTTTCTCTATATAGAATCATATCATCTGTAAAAAGAGAGAGTTATAATTCTACTTGACCATTTTAGATGTCTTTGACTTCCCTCTCTTGTCTTATAGCTCTAAGACTTTCAACACAACATTGAATTGTTGTTGTTGTCAGGTGCCATCGAGTCGAAACCGACTCACAGCGACCCCATGCACAGCAAAACGAAACAATGTCCGATCTTGGGCCAACCTCACTACCGCTGCTAGGAGTGGTGATAAAGGGCATCCTTATTTGGTTCCAGTTCACAAGGGGAAGGCTTTTAGTTTTCTTCCATTGAGAGTAATATTTGTTGTTGGCTTTGTATATATGTCCTTAAATAGATTGAGAAATTTCCCTTTTATTCTTATTTTGTTGAATGATATTTTTTTTTTATCAGGAATGGGTGTTGAATTTTGTCAAACGATTTTCTGCATAGGTTAATATGATCATGTGGTTCTTTTCTTTTGTTTCATGTATGTGATGGATTACATTAATTGTTTTTCTAATGTTGAACAATCCTTGCATACCTGGTATGACTCCTACTTTTTCATGATGTATTATTTTTTTGATATGTTGTTGGATTCTATTGG
>NW_006408657.1:7175035-7176606 GCF_000296735.1 Chrysochloris asiatica
ACAGGGTTTCCGAGGGTGTAAATCTTTACGGGAGTAGAAAGCCTCATCTTTCTCCCGCGGAGCGGCTGGTAGTTTCGAACCGCTGACCTTACGGTTCGCAGCCCGATTCGTAACCACTACGCTACCAGAGCTCCATGTCTTATAGGTACTCAAATTTGTTGAAGTACAGTACTTCATAGCATTCTCTTTTATTTTTTTTAATTTCCATTGATTTTGTAATGAAGCCACCCATTTTAGTTCTTATTTATATTATTTGCATTTCCTCCTTCTTTTCTTTTGTTAAATTTGTCAGTTGTTTGATGATTTAATTAATCCTTTCAAAGAAACAACTTGTCTTGCTGGTTCTTTCTATTGTTTTGTTTTGTTTTTCATTTTCTGCTTCATTTATTTTTGCTCTAATATTTATTATTTCTTGTATTTTGGTGGCTGTTGGCTTACTTTGCTACTGTTTATCAAATTGTTGAAGATGTTGGGTGAAGGTGTTAATTTTGGTTCTTTCTTATTTTTGGATGTGTGTGTTTGTTGCTATAAATTGCCCTCTGAGCACTGTTTTTGCTTTGATCCAAAGGTTTCAGCATGTTGTGCATTCATTCTCATTTGGTTCAATTCATTTTGTTTATTTCAATTTTTATTTCTTCTAAAATGCTAATTCCCGTTAGTATTTTTTGTTAAGTTGCTCTAGTTATTTCAAAGTATAAGTTCTTTAGCAGGGTGTTATTCAATTTCTATGTATCTGATTTTTTTCCCCTTGATTTTCCAATTGTTGATTTCTAATTTTATATCATTGTGATTTGAGAAGATGCTTTGTAGTATTTTGATGTTTTTAAACTTATCGAGGCTTTCTTTGTGACTTAACATGGTTTTTATCTGGAGAATGTTCCATGTGCCCTGGAAAAGAATGTTTATCATGCTGGTGTTGGGTGGAGTACTGTGTATTATTCTCTGAGGTCAATTTGGTTAATTTCCTTCTTTTTGGTTTTTGTTGAGTTTCTTGCTGGTTCTGTCCTTTATCAAAAGTTGTTGTTGTTGTTGTTGTGTGCTGTGGAGTCGGTTCCTACTCATAGCGACCCTATGCAGGGCGTCCGAGGCTGTAAATATTTACGGGAGCAGAAAGCCTCATCTTTCTCCCGCAGAACAGCTGGTTGTTTCAAACTGCTGACCGATTCGTAACCACTATGCTACCAGAGCTCCTTATCAAAAGTAGTGTATTAAAATCTCCTACTGTTATTGTACAGATGTCTATTTCTTTCTCCAATTGTTAGAATATGATTTATGCATTTTGAGACTCTTTCATGGGGAACATAGATATTTACCATGGTTATGTCCTCTTGTTCAATTGATCTTTTGATAATTGTATGATGTCCTTCTTTGATGCTGTTAAGTGCAGTCGAGGTGGCTCCACCTCATAGCAGCCCTGTATAGGGTTTCTGAGGGGCAGCTGGTGAGTTTACATATATATAAAATCAAAGAGCACAGCTCCTTTAGTATGGATTGCATCTCAATGTAAGGAAAACAAAAATCCTCACCACTGGACTAATAAACAACATTCTTATCAATAGAGAAAAGATTGA
>NW_006408657.1:7177111-7180551 GCF_000296735.1 Chrysochloris asiatica
CTGTGAATAAGGTCGCTATGAGTCAGTACCAACTCGATGGCACCTAACAACAACACCCTGTCCTCCTATAGGGTCTCTTAGGGTGGTGTAGCACTGTTAGATAAGCACTGGACTGCTAACCACAAGGTCAGCAGTTCAAACCCACCAGCCGCTTCTCCCACACCCTATACTGCACTGCTGTGAGTTGCAAATGACTCCATGGCACTTAACAACACAACAGTCGCTTTGGTTTGTAATCAACTTGATGTGAGGGGGTTTGGGTTTTTTTTTGTTGTTATTTCTGCTTGAGTGAGTTTTGATAGTTTGTGTCTTTCAGTGAGTTTTTGGGTATGTGACATACAGTTGTTCATAGTAGTCCCTTATTATCACTTCAATGTCCAAAGTATCAATAGTAATATTTTCTTTTCATTCCTAATATTGATGAGCTGTGCCCACTCTCTTTTTTTGGTTGTTCATCCTGGCTGGAAGTTTATTGATTTTGTTAACGTTTTAAAAGAACCTGTTTTGGTTTCATTGACTTTCTCTATTGTTTTCCTATTTTCAATTTCACTGATAAATGCTCTAATTTTTATTATTTCCTTACACTAATGTTATTTTGAATTTAAATTGCTCTTCTTTTTCTGATCGCATGGTAGAAACTTGCAATCTGTGCTTAAACAAGCCCTCCGATGCTTCTTGTTGTTGTTATTATGTGTCATGGAGTTGGTTCCGACTCATAGCAACCCGTACAGGGTTTCCGAGGTTGTAAATCCTTATGGGAGCAGAAAGCCTCATCTTTCTCCCACAGAACCTCTGGTAGTTTCAAACTGCTGACCTTGCGGCTCACCACCTGATTCGTAACCACTACGCTAAATCAGCTGGATTATTGATCAGCTTCCTATTTTACTGTCTTCTGAGGACTGACCGGTCTCCTAGGTTTTATTTCACAATAATGTTATTTGAATAATCATAAATGGAAGGATTTCCTTGTACTTGGACCCAGTACCACCTGCCTTGTGCTACATATGAACAGGACATGCAAATGAAACTTTTAGCAGCCCATAACTGAACTCTTTAGGTAATTGTCACAAATCTTTGGTTTTCTCCTAATGGATAAGATCTCCCTGACCATTCCTATATGTTAAGAGGAAGTCTCATCTGGATGTTTCCTCCTTCCCCAGTTATCTCCCTTTCTTCCTTTGCTTCCCATAGCTCTTTCCTTTTAAAATTGGCCTCGATTATTTGCCCTCTTATACTGGCTGCCTCAATCTTGCAACAGAAGTATGTCTTAGTGTCCCTGTTTCCTCCATCACCTCCAGTCAAGCTTGAATCTTGCAAAGACTGTCAACCTAGAAGAAATGCTACATTTCAATGACATTTTTATCCCCGTGGGTACTTGTAGCTTTGGAGAAAGGAAGACTTGCATTTTTCTCTCAATTCTTATGATCTTTTGAGCGCAGGATGGGAAGATTGAAGCTGTGATTTATTTATTTATTTATTTTTATTGTCAGTGATATAATAGCTGGGAAAGGAAGCAGAGAGATAAAGGTGGGGACTGCTCATTTCAATTTGAAATGAACTTTCTTCTACAATATTTCAGATCAAATACACCTCACAAATACAAGGATTAATTTCCTTCTGAAGATAGCTTCTACCATCATTCCTCATATAAATTCATTTTTCTCCTATGAATGAAGCTGTATTGTCCAGTTTACATATGACGCTAGAGCTATTATACTGAAGCTTTTACTCTTCCTAGGCCTCTTGTACAGAGTTTCTTCACATTAATCAACAATGAAAGACACTGCATTACTTTCTACCATCCAGATTCCACCACTTGGTCATGAGACATCAATGCTTTTCTTTACCTGTTTTCTGCTAGCTGCATTGAATATGTGAACTTTCCTTAGAGTTCTGCTTAATCTTCCCCGATAATCCTCTCAACTATCAACTCTTCAGTTACCAAAAATTAAATTAAATTAAATTAAAGCAGAAGAAAGCACTATGGGGGTGGTATGGGTGTGAGCATAAATGTGAGTTTTGAGAGATTTTTTTATGAGTCTTAAAGACTATCTTGTTACTATTGTGGTTTTGTGTGTGATTTTGTGTCATATATGCTATATAATATTCTATGGCATATACATACAGGGATGGGTTAATGAATCCCCTTTTTGAGACACATCTAGATTCCTTGTTCACTTTTTTTCCCTTTCTTTCTTTTCTGTTTTGACATTACAAACAACGTAGCAATAAATCTCCTGATACATATACTCTTATCTTTGGAGATGTTGTTAGCTGCCATGCCGTTGGCCCCCATCTCTTGGTGACCATATGTTCAATGAAAGAAAACCTTCCAAGTCCTGTGCTGTCCTAACCATTTGTTGGGGACTGAACTATTGCGAGCCATAGGGTTTTCACTGGCTGATTTTTGGAAATAGCTTGCCAGGACTTTCTTGCAGTGTGTCTTTGTCTGGAAGCTTTGCTGAAATCTGTTCAGTAGCACAGCAACGCTCAAACCTCAACTGACAGAGAAGTTGCAGCTGCTCATGAGGTGCATTAGCCAGGCATCAAACCTGGTTCACATTAAGGTAAGATTATACCATTGAACCAGCAATGCCTTGTTTGGATATATGTGTGGGTATTTCTATAGGGATAGCTGCAGGACCCAAAGATAGGTGTGACTAAAAGGTTTATATTGTTATTAGGTGTCAACAAGTGGATTCTGACTCACAGCAACACTAGGTACAACAGAACAAAGCATTCTTCCGTCATGTGCCATGCTCACAATCAGTTTTATGTTTGAACCCATTGTTGCAGGCATTGTGTCAATTGATGTCACTGAAGTTCTTCCACTTTTTCTCTGACCTCTACTTTACCAAGCATGATGACTTCCAGGGACTGGTCTTTCCTAATTACATATTCAAAGTACTTGACACAAAATCTCTCACCATTCTTGCTTCTAAAAAAACATGCCTTACTTATGCAGTGCTGCTATAACAGAAATAGCACAAGTAGATGGCTTTATCAAACAGAAATTTATTATCTCGAAGTTTAGGAGGATAGGTATCCTAATTCAGAGCACCCATTCTGGGGATAAGTCCTTGTCTCCTATCAGCATCTGTGAATCCAGCATTTCTTAGAGATCTCCATGTATTGTTGGTGTTGTTAAGTGCCATCGGGTCAGTTGTGACTCATAGCAACCCTAGGCACAACAGAACAAAACACCGCCTGGTCCTGGGTCAACCTCACAATCATTGCTGTGCTTGATCCCATTGATGTTGCCACCAATCCATCTTGTTGGTGGTCTTCCTCTTTTTCTCTGACCCTCCACCTTACCAAACATGATATTCTTCTCCAGCGACTGGTTCCTCCTGACAATATGTCCAAAGTATGAGAGACAAAGTTTGGCCATCTTGGCCTCCAAGGAGCACTCTGGCTGCACTTCTTCCAAAATGGATTTA
>NW_006408657.1:7182156-7183155 GCF_000296735.1 Chrysochloris asiatica
AAGTATTCAAGAGTCCTGGTGTGGCACTGTGGATTAATGCACTGGACTGTAAAGTCAGTTTGAACAGCAAGGTCGGTCATTCAAGCTCACCAGCCACTCCTCAGAAACCCTATACAGGGACTCTATGAGTTGGAACCAACTCGATAGCACTTAACAACAACAACAAAGGCATTCAGCTGTATGGATCATAACAAACTATGGAAAACTTTAAGAAGAATGGGAATTCTAGACCACTTAATTGTGCTTGTGGAGAATCTGTACACAGAACAAGGGGCAGTCCTTAGAACAGAGCAAGGAGATACTGAATGGATCAAAATCAGGAAAGGTGAATGTCAGCGTTGTATTCTTTCACCATTCTTATTCAATCTGTATGCTGGGCAAATAATCCAAGAAACCAAATTGTATGAAAAAGAATGTGCCATTAGGATTGGAAGAAGACTATTAACAACCTGCAATATGCAAATGAAACAACCTTGCTGGCTGGAACCATTGTTGTTGTTGTTACATGCCATGCAATCGGCTCTAACTCATAGCAACCCTGTGTGGGGTTTCAGGGGAGATGCTGGTGAGTTTGAACCACTGATCTTGACATTCAAACCAACCTTGAGGTTGCTAGAACTATTTGTTTGTTGTTAAGTGCCATCGAGTTGGTTTCAACCCATAGCAACCTTGTATAAGATTTCCAAGAAGTAGTTGGTGAGCATAAACCGCCAACACTGCAGATCAAACCGACGTCAGTCAGAGTATTAACATACAGAGCTACACCAGGACTCCATGGTTGGGGTGGTGGTTATGTACTATGGAGTCGGTTCCGACTCATAAGGACCCTTATAGGGTTTCTGAGGCTGTAAGTCTTTACAGGAGCAGAAAGCCTCATCTTCCTCCCGTGGAACAGCTGGTAGTTTTTAAGTGCTGACCTTGAGGTCCGCAGCCCAATTCGTAACCACTACGCTACCAGAGCTCCATAGAGGACTTGAAATAATTACTGATGAAGATCAA
>NW_006408657.1:7183454-7189086 GCF_000296735.1 Chrysochloris asiatica
GGCACTTAACAACAACAACATATGCATGTAACAGTTGGGCAATAAACAAGGCTTAAAGAAGTTTTGATAAATTTTAGTTGTAGTGTTGGTTAAGAAGTGCCATGGGATGCCAGAACAAATAAATCTGTCTTGGAAGAAGTACAACTAGGATAGCAAGACTTCATCTCTAGTACTTTGGATATGTTGTCAAGAAGGACCAGTTCCTGGAGGACGTCATGCTTGGAAAAGTGGAGGCTCCTCAAAATAGAAGAAGACCCTCAATGAGATAGATTGAAACAGTGGCAGCAATAATTGGGTTAAACATAACAACAACTGTTAGGAAGTTGCAGAACCAGGCACTGTTTTGTTCTGTTATGCATAGGGTTGCTATGAGTCAGAATCAATTGGATGACACCAAACAATAATGGCAGGAGCTTCATAATTTGGGACACTAGGTCCAAAGGGCACACTCCACTTCTGGTTCTACTTTCTGGGTGGTAGTAAATCTCTCTTTCTCATCTCACTTCTCTCTCTTTTTATCTTTGTAGCATAAAAGACGTTACAGGCCATATCCCTGGAAAACTCCCTTATATCAGGCTTGTGATGGAATTGAGGGTATTGCAGTCATTCTTACCCGCTGATTGTCCTATCACATCAGCTCACTTAATGGGGAATCATCACATAGCTGCCACGTTATGTAACTGCCAAACCACTTAGAATTATGGCTCAGACCATCTGACACATATTTGGGGGGACGGAATTCAATCCACGACACTGTTCTTCTTCTAACAGATTTGTTTGTTCTTCTGGCCATGATATATTTAATGTTCTTCACCAATACCGTAATTTAAAGACATCAGTTCGTTGGTCTTCCTTATTCACTGTTTAACTTTCACATGCATGTTCACATGCATGCTCCTGGATCAGGAACACCTTAGCCTTCAAAATGACATCTTTGCTTTTTAAAATTTTAGAGAGATCATTTGAAGCAGACCCAGCACAATATGTCATCTGTTTTCCTAACTGCTGCTGTAATAGGTGTTGATTGTAGATCCAAGTAAAATTGTGATGTTATTATTGTTATGTGCCGTGGAGTCGGTTCCGATAAGTGGAGTGTGCCCTTTGGACCTCGTGTCCCAGACTATGAAGCTCCTGCCATTATTGTTTGGTGTCATCCAATTGGTTCCGACTCATAGCAACCCTGTATAGGGTTTCCAAGGCTGTAAATCTTTACGGGAGCAGAAAGCCTCATCTTTCTCCCGCGGAACGACTGGTAGTTTCGAACTGCTGACGTTTCGGCTCGCAGCCCGATTCATAACTACTGCCCTACCAGAGCTCCTTAAAAATTGTGATAGGCAGTGGAAAACTACTTTAAAATTTTTCTCATTGCTCTCTCACAGCAGTATATACAACTTGACAACTGATTGATGCTGGCACATTAGTACAGTTTTGCAAATCTTATGGGTGAAAAGTATGTTACTATCAATGAAGTTGAACAGCATTCATATGGCAATTTCCTATTTGCATTTCCTTTTTCTGCAAATTTTATATTTAAATTCTTATCATATTTCGATTGAATTGTCTGACATTTCCACCTGATTTATAAGTCTTTATTATGCATTTAATATGTCCATACCTTATGTGTAAAATATGATAAAATATTTTTCCAATGACTTTATCTTAAAGAATTATGTAGTGCATATATCTGTTTGAATAAGGTCAACTCTGTCAATATATTTTTTTTTTTACTGTATGACTTCTAGACAATGTGTTTACCTTAAATATATATACGTATGTGCTTATATACATATATTCACATAAATGTATAGTAAGGAAAATAGAAGGTTGTCATTGAGTCGGTTCTGACTCATAGCAACTCCATGCACAACAAAACAAAACACTGCCTGGCCTGCACTACCCTCACAATTGTTTTGCTTGAGCCCATTGCTGCTGCGACTGCATCAATCCATCTTATTAGGAGTCTTCCTCTTTTTAGTGACCCTTTACTTTAACAAGCAGGATGTCTTTCTTTAGGGACTGGTCCTTCATGATGATAAGTCTAAAGTAAGAGAGATAAAGTCTCACCATTCTGACTTCTAAGAAAGTCTCACTGAACTGCTTCCAACACAAATTTGTTTGTTGTTCTTGCAGTCCATGGTATTTGAATATTCTTCTCCAACACTATAACTCAAATGCATCAATTCTTCTATGGTCTTACAGTTAAATATGTTACTGTAAACATTTATAACAGTAAATTTTATATGTTAAATCTCACACTCTGATCTAACTCAGGTACAGAAAATACTTGACAATGATTGCCATTCAAAGGACAGACATAGAGAATAGGAAACAGCTTTTGTTAATAAGTACACATCAAAAAGTATGATAAGCATGGATTATCAACACAATAAGTTCTTGCAAAAATTGGCTGCTCTGAATTTCAATTACTAACTTGGGTTTTGCCACATTTCAGCTGTGCTGCACCAAAATCAAAATGAAAAAAAAAAAATACAAAAATGGACCAATTCTTATTTGTTTGACCATAAAATGCCATAAATGAGTGCAGGCTTTATTTATTTTTATAGTGAATCTGTTTTTTTTTAATATTATGTGGACATATTCACAGTTTTACATATATATATATATATACAGAGAGAGAGAGAAAGAAAGAAAGTCCTGGTGTAGTGCTGTGGGTTAATGCACTAGACTGCAAAGTCAGTTTGAACCACAAGGTCGGTGGTTCAAGTTCACCAGCCATTCCTCAGAAACCCTATATATTGCTGTGAGTCCGAACTGGGTCAACAGCACTTACCAACAACAGCATATATATATATATATAGGTGAGTCAACAATTGTCCACATTCTGGATGTAGAATTTATTTTAATCAACTTTAGGAAAAATCAAATACATCATTTTTTAAAACAGTCTCTTTGCTTCTTAATACATTTTGTCTATCCTTCAACAAGCTTTCATATTCCCTTATTAAAAGAAATGTTTTAGGCTGAGCTGTGAGCCATGAATGCACTGCTGTCTTCACTTCTTCATCAGAGGTGAATCTTCATCCTTGAAGGGCTGTTTTCAGGGGACCAGTCTGATGGAGCAAGATCAGAATTACATGAAGGATGCTTGAACATCTCAAAATAAAGTTTTTGCAGTGTGTTAACAGTGTGGGCAGAGGTGTGGGGATGTACATTGTCATGCAAGATCACAAAACTCTTGGATAGCAGTCCTCTGCATTTAAACTGAAGTTTAGACTTCAGCTTCTCAGTGCGCATCTCACTGTAATGAGCACTATTGATTGTTTTACCCCTTTCCTGATAGTATTCCAACACTGACCCTTGAGAATACCAGAAAACTATAAGCATCAATTTTCCAGCTGATGGTTGACTTTTGAACGTTTTCTTGGTTGGCAATCAAATATGTTTCCATTCCATACCCTTTACTCTCGGGCTCATAGTGATGAATTCATGTCTTGTCACCAGCAATGATTTTTTTAAAGAGACTTTTACCTTCCTTCAAGTAGTGTCCAGATTTTGTTTGTAGATGTCGAAATACTTCTATTTATGTACTTTTGTGAGTTCTTTCAGTACTCATCTTGCACAAACTTTTCAAAACCCAAGTCTGTCATGGATTATTCCATAGGCAGAGCCATGGGTGATTTGCAAATGATTTGCCACATAATCCACTGTCACTCATCAATTTGACAGAACCATTTCACTTGCATGCACAGTATTATCATCACCTAAGTAAGCGGTCAGGTATTTTAATATAAATGAAGTATGAATAATTTTTTACTCAATTTTGTGTGTATGTGTATGTGTATGTGTGTGCTGTTTAGTGCCATTGAGTTGGTTCTAATCCATGGCGACCCTGTATAGGGTTTCCGAGGCTGGTGAGCTAGAACTGCTGACCTTCTCGTTCAAACCAATGATGCAGCCCAGAGCATTAACCCACAGCACCACACTTACAATGTGAAGTGAAAATTTTGGCGGTGGAAGAAAGACTGGGATATTCTTGGGGTTTGAGCAGCCTCGGTATAACTTGGAAACAAGTTTATCCTTAGTCTTACACATTAATATTAAACCTAATTATAGATGTTCTTACAATATTTCACAGAGAATTATGAGGGCAAATTAAAAGACATTTGATGCATTCAGGAAATTTTCCAAAACCAATGCAAACCATTTATTCATTTTATTTTCTAAGTGAAGTGAAATGGTAACATTTGCTGAGGGAATAGGAAGCACTATGAGCAGTTGGCTAACTTGATTTTCCTTCATGCATATTCTTATGTTCCTAGAAATCAACGAATCCTGACTCTGCTCAGCAATGTTGAATAATAATTTGAAGTGCTACTGAAATTTTTACTCATCACTAGAATGTTTTCTTTTAACTTTACACTTTCTATATAAATTCACTTACTTACATATACTTGACTTATTATAAAGTGTGCTTTAAGGAAACTTCACAATTTTTTTAACCTATTTACTAGTTGGAGACTACCAGATTATACATCAGATAAGTGTTTGATGAGTGATAATCAAAAAAGTAGTCAATCATAAACAAGACATTTAGTATTGATTTTTAAAAATTTTTAACCCAGAATTATCTATTAGTTCATTTTTATGTAAATTAATCTTGTTGTTGTTGTTAAGTGCACTCAAGTTGGTTCCAACTCATAGCAACATAGTATAGGGCTTCCAAGGACTGACTGGAGAGTTTGGACCACCAACCTTGTCATTTAAGCCCACCTCGTGGTCCTGCACACATCCTACATTGTAAGTGGTGTGGTGCTGTGGGCTAATGCGTCAGACTGCAAAGGCGTTTGAATTGCAAGGTCGGTAGCTCACCAGCTGCTCCTTGGAAACCCTATACCAGGTCACTTTGGGTCGGAATCAACTCAATGGCACTTAACAACAACAACAATGATTATAGTAGTTTTAGGTTTACAGAAAATTAGAAGGTACAGAGAATTCCTACACATCTCCTCTTGCCCTACTCCCATTTTCCCTATTATTAACATCTTACATTTAGTTTTTTTCATTGGTCTTTCTATATTTTCATATAAGAAATCTGGTGAATATTATCTAAGTACTAAAACTTTAGAGGGGTTGCTTAGACCCAAAATTACATCTAATAAAATGTAGATCAGAAGAATAGTCGTGACTAATGCCCTTGTGCTTTCTCCCCTATCATTTAGAAAATACTGAAGCAGCAAGAAAAAGCCAGTGAATAGAGAGAAACAAAGTGAATAACAAAGAAAAATAGGTAGCTCAAGAGAGTTAACTGACATCACCTATCCTAGAAATCACTCCTAAATCTTACAGTAATTAGTGAACAAAGGAAAGTCAAGCAATGAACCTTGGGAGAGATAAACCTCCCTGAATAGTTGTGAACTATGGGTAAGTAAGAGGACATGTAAGTAAGAAGTTGAAGGGTATGAGCTCACAGTGATGGACTGAATGTTGAAGGCCAGTGATTAAATGCTTCCTAGTTGGAGCCTACTGTAGGAGAAAGACGAGTGTGCTTCTGTAACGATTACAGCCTCAAAAACACTATAGGTCAGTTCTACTCTGTCCTATAGGGTTGCTGTGGGGCAGAAGCAACTCAATAGCAGCTGGTTTGTTTTGGATTTTTTTTTTTTTTTTTTTT
>NW_006408657.1:7193334-7195735 GCF_000296735.1 Chrysochloris asiatica
TGTTAAGATTATAGTCTTGGGAACCCAATGGAGCAGTTCTATTCAGTCCCACAGAATCAAATCAACAGCATCTGATTACTATTACCATCAAAGGAGTCTATGGACAACATATGGAATGACACAGGAAGCTTCAAAAGAAGATGGAAGGATATAGAGAGACACCGTACCAAAAAGAACTGGTCAATGTTCAACCAATTCAAGAGGTATCATATGATAAAGAACCAATGGTAATGAAGGAAGAAGTCTAAGCTGAACTGAAGGCACTGATGAAAAACGATTCTCCGAGAATTGACAGAATATAAATTGAAATACTTCAACTGTAATGCAGCACTAGTGGCACTCACTCACCTATGTCAAGAAATTTGGTCAACCAATTGGAAGAGACTCACATTTTTGCCCATTCCAAAGGAAGGTGACTAAACAGAATACCAAACTCATCATTAATGTCACATGCAAGTAAAAATGTGCTGAAGATAAAAAACAATTCCCGCAATACATCGACAAGGAGCTGCCAGAAATTCAAGTTGGATTTAAAAGGGCTCATGGAACGAGATCTATCATTGCTGATACCAGATGGATCCTGGCAGAAAGCAAAGAATTCTAACACGATGTCTACTAGTGCTTTATTGACTATACAAAGACATTAGATTATGTGGATCATAACAAACTATGGATAAAAAAGTATAGAATGGATATTTTAGAAGACTTCATTGTGCTCACGAGGAACCTATGCATAGACCAAGAAGCAGTTGTTCAGACGAACAAGGGAATACTGAATGGTTTAAAATCAGTAAAGGTGTGTGCCAGGGTTGTATCTTTTCACTATTCTTATTCAATCTGTATGCTGAGCAATTAATTTGATAAGCTGTACTACATGAAGAAGAAGATGACATCAGGATTGAGGAAGAATCATTAACCACTTGTGATATGCAGATGATACAACCTTGTTTACTGGAAGTGAAAAGGATTTGAAATACTTATGAAGATCAAAGACTATATCCTTCAGTATAGATTATACCTCAATATAACAAAAATGAAAATCCTCACAACTGGGCTATTAAACAACATATAATGATAAACAGAGAAAAGATTGAAGTTATCCAAGACTTCATAATTCTTGGATCCACAGCCAACACTCCAGCAGTCAAGGAATCAGGTGATGTATCACATTAGGTAGACATACTGCAAAGACCTCTTTGAAATTTTAAAAAGCAAAGAGGTCAGTTTTAGTGCTAAGGTGAGCCTGACCCAAGCCATGGTATTTGCAATCACCTCATATGCATGTGAAAGTTGTGCAACAAAAACGGAAGACTGGCGAAAAATCACTGCATTTGAATTATTGTGTTGACCAAGAATATTAAAAGTACCATGGACTGCCAGAGGAACAAACAAATCTGTCATAGCAGAAGCACAGCCAGAGTGCTCCGAACAAGAAAGGATGATGAGACTTGTTGTCAGGAGGGTCCAGTCCCTGGAGAAGGACATCATGTTTGGTAAAGTGGAGGGTTAGAGAAAAAGAGGAAGACCTCAAGGGTATGGATTGACATGGTGATAGCAACAATGGACTCCAACATAACAACAATTGTGAGGATGGTGAAGGACCAGGCAGTGTTTCATTGTGTTATACATAGTTTACTATGAGCTGGAAAGACTGGACAGCACGTAACAACAACCACAACAAGAATACAGGAGCTAGAGGGACTGCATGTCCTTGAAAATCTCTGCATCCATGAGGGAAGAGGGCAAGGGGATTGTTAGAAATCTTGGGCTTGGGGTCTGAGGAACTTCAGGAACTTCTTTGTATATCTTAAGTCTAGCTGACCACTGGAGACATGTCTCCAACAAGCACATTTTTTCTTTACTTTAGTGGCAATTATCAGATGTTCTCACAGGAGATATAAGGCTGTCTTCCTTCATTTCTGTCCTAGCTCTATTGACTTATCTACAGAGAGGCAAAATAAGGGCCTTTTGCTTGCACTGAGAATTATTTCAGCCAGCTCAGCTGCAGATTCAAGGTCTTTTACTTGCACAAGGAGAAAGAAAGTTGTTTTAACCAACCAAGGCTTGCACAGAAAAAAAAAAAGAGTTGCTTTAACTAGCTATGTCTTCATTACCATGAATAGTTTTCAAAAAAGAGGATGCATAGGTCACAATTCAAAGCCACTTTTTATGCTTACTAATTTTTTTAAATGTTTTATTGTGTATTATATGATAGTTTACATGAGAGAAATTTAGTTTTACATTCATTCTATCGTATATCATTTCATTGCCATGGTTCCAATCCCCTCATACATCATCAACCAACCAAAGGGTATATCCTAGAAACCTGTCCTCTACACTTCCCCCTCCCCCACCCACCCCCAGTCTTCGGCCCACAGTCCCTCTCCCTCTCTGGATCCAA
>NW_006408657.1:7197350-7202415 GCF_000296735.1 Chrysochloris asiatica
CACTTCCCAGCAACCAACAAAGACTTCCCCCCTAGCCCCCTTTAGTATAATTTCTTACAAATTTTTAAAATATTTTTATTTTGACTTTCTACTGTATGTCAAACATTGTACAGGAGAAGTGAATAAAATAAAAATCAATAATAGATTTTCGCTAAAAGATGGTAGTTAGGACTTCTACTGGTGGTGGTGGTTATGTGCTGTGGAGTCGGTTCTGACTCATAGCTACCCTATATAGGGTTTCCTAGGCTGTAAATCTTTATGGGAACAGAAAGCCTTGTCTTTCTCCCATGGAACTGCTAGTAGTTTCCAACTGCTGACCTTGAGGTTAGCCACCTGACTCATAACCACTACGCTACCGGAGCTCCTTAGAGCTTCTACTAGAACTCCAATGTGAACAAACTTGGGGGAGTCCTGGTATGGCACTCTAGGATAAGCACTGAACAACTAACTGGTCGATGGCTCAAACCCACCAGGCATGACTCAGAAACTCTTTACAGGGTCGCTATGAGTCAGAACCAACTCAATGACACTTTAACAACAACAAGGCACAAAGAAGACTTCATTGACTCCAGTAACCAACAACAGCAAAATGACCATGCTGGGCCTGGGAAACCAGTGCGTGGCAAGGAGACATCAAGATTTCACCAGTGAACTCATCCCACGTGGGATCATCACAAAAACAAAATTTGAAAGCCATCATTAGTTAAGGTCTGTTGGCAGCAGCTCTAACTATTTCTGCACTTGAGATGGCCATTGAGTTCAGTCCTATTGGATGTCATGTGCTTTGTGCACCACACAAGGCTCTTCTAAGGCCTGGGATACTCAGAAGCCTGGACCCCACCCTGTTGGCAAGGCAACAGCCTTCATGACCTGTATCCACTGAGGGGAAAGGCATTTCCTTTTCTAAGACTCAACTGTGGTTTATGCTCTGAATGTTACTGATGAACATTTTGTTAGATCAAAATGCACTTTAAGGTAGGAAGTTCTACCCCTGCCCAGGCCTACGTTTAGTTGATCAAGACAAAAAGGTGTGCCTGTATTCTAATATTACCCCTTGGGGCACTTCTCAAAGTCACTTTTCACTCAGATACCTTTCCACTTCAATGAGAACATTTAAAACAGTCTTGTTTGGAGTCAAATACCTAGTGTTCTGTCTAGACAGACCAATATTTCTTTGAAAAACCATTCACTTGTATGTCCTTCATATAAAAATTACTGCTTGAATCCTGCAGTGCTCTCTTCCTCTGTTCCTTCCAATACACAGCTGAATATTGCTTATGATATTTTCCATTTAGAAATCTATTCAGGTCAATTTGGATAAGGTATTCCCCACAGGAAGGAGAAAATCATTTTATAGAATGTTATAGGCAGTGTTCTTTCTAATTGCCCTTCATATGATTGATTGCAGATATCTCTCTTCTTATGTAACATCAACTTGATGTTAAAGCGAAATGTGAAGATTTACAGGTTTCATTCCAAAAGAAATATTATCCATTAACTCTAAAGTGATTTAAAAGAAAAAAATCACTTGAAATGTATCAGAAGGAGGGATAAATCTAGATGGCAGGAAAAAGTTCCCAGAAATAGGATTTTGACTTGTTTGCCCAAACAGGCAACACCCAGAAATGGTGAACTGCATGGTCTGCTAAGGTATTTACATGATAATAAACAAAAAAATCAAACCAGTTGCCTTTGAGTTATTTCCAACTCATGGATACACCATGTTTATTGAATCAATCTGTGTTCCGTATGGTTTTTAAGACTGAATCTTTGGAAATGACTTTTAGAAGCAGATCACCAGGTCTTTCTTCTGAGGCACTTTGGAGTGGGTTAAAACTGCCAACCCAAAGAATAGCAATCTGTTCATGATGTGTGTTGGAACCAGGTCATAAGGGCTGATTTATATAAGAAATATGGATTTCTGAATTCAGAAATATCTTCAAGGAAAGTGTGATGAAGGGAATAACCCCATACATGTTGAATTTCTAAAAAAAAAAAAAAAAAAAAATTATATAGGTTTATGTGGTGGGTTGGAAGAAAGGGAAAAGGAGAGGAGTTACTCAGAGAAAGTGAGGTATATAGTCAGATATGATGAAGAACTATCAGGACCATCATACGTAAGCATAGGCAAGCAAGGGAAAAATGAAGATGCAAAGGAAGAGAATAAGGAAGGAAGAGACAGAAGGAAGAAGTTTGCATTAATGCAATATTAATGTATCCTTGAACACAAAACACAACACGTGGCCTCAGTAAGCAGAGACAGGCTTATAAAGAATAAAAATCACCTGACGAAAGTCAGGAGATGTATTGCCTAGCAACCTTCTGTGATTTGCATTAATTAAGTCAGCAGCCTCTGTGATACCAAACCACAAGCCAATCTCTGTATTGTTATATCAACTATTTATCTATCATGCATGCATCTATTTATTCCTTCCCTCATATATTTATTTATTTATTTGACTTCCAAATTTTGGACTCAATTCTTTTTTTGTTTGCTTCTGTTTTGCCTTTCTGATTGGGTTCCTAATTGATCTGAATCTGCTTTGCTATTTTAATAAAGCATAGGAGCATCTTGTTTTCAACAAATGCTACAAAACCCAGCTCTCTCTCAAGATGCTTAATAAAACTGTCACTGTTGCTATGCTTTTAATATTTTAATTTTTCTTTTCTCACATTCCCAAATAGCATTTGCCTCACTTACCAATGGTATTAATTTTTTCTTGATAATTTAGCACTGGTTTCTGTTTGTTTTTCTACCCTCTAAGGAGTCCTGGAAGGAGCTCTGGTAGCTTAGTTGGTTATGAATTGGGCTGCTAACTGCAAGGTCAACATTTCGGATCTACCAATCACTCCAGTGGAGGAAATACAAGGTTTTCTGCTCCGTAAAGATGTATAGCCTCAGGAATGGTGTCTCTGTGATTCAGAACCGACTCCACGGCACATAACCATAACCACCACCACCACCACCAAGACATCCTAGTAGGGTGCTGTAGGATAAACATTGGTCTGCTAACCACAAGGTCAGCAGTTCAAACCCCCAGACACTCTTTGGAAACCCTATACAGATGAGTCCAAACTTTTCGACAACACTTAACAACAACATTAAAGGAATCCTGGTGTGATGTTGTAAAACAACCATAATAACCACTGGACTGCTAATTGAAAGGTCGACGGTTCGAACCTACCAACCACTCCTTGGAAACCCTATACAAGGGCATTGTGAGTCAAAACCAACTCTGCAACAGTTAGCAACAATTTGCCAAGGAAGCCAAGGGCTCCAAAGAAAACACTGCAGTGTTTCTGTCATTTAAACTGGAGTCAGAACATCATAGTTCTTCCTCTTTCGAAGACAACCTTTTTTTTTTTTGATGAATGTAAGAAAAAGGACAGAGAGCTATTTCCCAAATGAATGACTTCTCAGAGCCATCTTTAGAGAATAGCAGTGGCATTGTGACCTTAGGACTCATGCCCTAACCTTCTGCCAACTTAACAGTGTCCTTTTCCTGCCCTCTCTTTTTATTGTCCTCTCATGAAGACTGTGGAAAGATTCTATAATGGCCAAAGGTTCTTAGAATTTTAGCACAGTGTTCCTCTCCCCAGATATTAATTCACTTTCATGGCCTTTAAAATGTGTCTGTAATGCTGGCTTCCCCTTTCTAAATGTGGCGGCATGAAACCTGAATGTCCCTCAAGGCAAGCCACTGGAATTCCATTGTGACAGTACTGGCCTGCCAGCCAGTGTAGTTCCAGAAGGACTAAAGGCTGGTTTTTGTTACATGCAATGTTCAATACTGTCACAACTGAGCTCAGCCTCTCCATCCATAACCACGCTGGACTGGACACACTAAAAGATTAGAAAACAAATCTTCACTTGTCAAGTTGCTGAGAGGCACATTTGTCAGGTATCTAGCTTCAGATGCCAAGATTCTCAGGTATCTATTTGAATTTTTTTTGAAGCTGTGAAATTCAGTCTGAGTCATAAGTCACTAGAAGCTTGACAGAAATCCCAGCTCTAAAGGAGCAAATGAAAGTCATAAAGACAAGAGCACATTTAGTCATAGGGGTGCCTATATATTTATGCTGAAACTAAAGACATTTGCCTTTTCCTTTTCATTTTATTAATATTTAGATATTATTTATAGATTGTGGAATCTCTTTTTGCTTAGGTCACTGATAATGGTAATGAAAAAAAAAAGTCCCAAATAAGGGACACATTATAACTATTATTTAGACATCAGCTTTTCGTTACTATTAAAACAATTGAGAACATACTGAGGATTGGGATGGATTATTTACTGCAGAAATTCATTGGGCAATTGTTATTCCTCCACTATAATTTGGACTTTAAAGGTCTAGCATAAGATAGAAGAAAATGCATGTCAACATTGGTCTAGAGAAAAATGGGTTTGTTTGAATGTTCAATTGATTTGGCTTCAGTTCCTTGCAGACCTCAATCCCCTTGAATGCACAGCTACCACCAGTCCAGTGCTTTATTATTATTATTTCATAAAGTAGAAGGCTGACCAAAAAGCAAAGCCATTGATGTCAAGTAGTCTTAGACTCACAGCAACACTGGAGGACAGAATAGAAGCGCCCATGGCTTTCTAAGGCTATAAATACTTATTTACAGAAGCACACTGACACATCTTTCTCCCTCTGATCCCTGGTGAGTTTGAACCACTGACCTTTTCATTAGCAACTGAGTGTTTTCACCACTGCATCACCAAGACTCCTTTTAATAGATGACCATCTTCATATTTTACTGTATTCCATATTCACTCTGCTAAGTCTTTTAACAGGCATAAAACACTGCAACATAAATTTTCTTTCTAGCAAAACAAACCTATTTAATATGATTGGGAAAAAAAAAAACGGGCTTCCTTTTTGCATTAAACTACATACCATGAACTTAAGCAACAAAAAAATGACTTTACAAATTGATGCTTAATTCCCACCCCTTTCATACACAGAGTCGACAGGTATGGGCAACTTGGACATTGGCTACCCAAAATGGAGGACTACAAAGGCAAGAAGTGACTGGCTTACAAGCTTTCAAAAGGGAACC
>NW_006408657.1:7202816-7207290 GCF_000296735.1 Chrysochloris asiatica
TAACCATGGCAATGAAACAATATCTGATAGGATGAATGTAAAGCTAATATTCTCCCATGTAAACTATCACATAATTCACAATTAAGCATTTTTTTTTTTTACAAATTGATGATTAGATGCTATTTCCAAACTATCTTTGAACTCCTGCAGGTCTGTTCTCCTCCTCCTAGGTGTGCACATCTGATTCATTGTATCTGTCAGGTCACAGCAACGGATGAAAGACCTGCTCAATAAGCATATTTCCAACAGCCCTAACGGTCACAGATATTTTGCATAAAACATGATAAAACAATTAGAAGCATATTGTTCTGTTGCCAAGAGTCTTTTGTGTGTGTGGGGGGGGTAGGGTATCACCTATAATAACCTAAATTCTCTGTCCCTACCTCTCATACTTCAAAAACAAATAGAATAAAAGCATTAGAAAGGAAATTAACATTTTCGATCAGACAGTTAAATAGCTATATAAAGATGTCTTACAAACCATTCAAATCATGTGCTTACATATACTTTCTATTGACACGAACTTGCACAGAAGATCATTCCTTTCCAATAAAAAAGTACAAATTGAAATGTTTCAACAAATGAATGCAGCACTGGAGGCATTCACTGGTCTATCACCAAAAATTTGGAAGACAGATACCTGGCAAACAGATTGGAGGAGATCCATATCTGCGCCCATTCCATAGAAAGGGGACCCAAGGGATTGAGGGAATCATCTAATATTATCATTAACATTACCAGCAAGCAAAATTTGCTGAAGATAATTCAAATGTAGTTAGAGCAGTACATTTACAGGAAGCTGTCATAATTCAAGTCATATCAGAACAGGATGTGGAACTAGGGATACCATTGCTTACATCAGGTGGATCTTGGCTGAAAGCAGCGAATACCAGAAAAGATGTTTACTTTTACATTATTGACTACACAAAGACATTCAACTGTGTGGTTCATAATAAACTATGGACAACATTGCAAAGAATGGGTATTCTAGAACACTTCATTGTGCTCATGAGGAACTTATACATAGACCAAGAGATAGTCATCTGAACAGAACAAGGGATGCTGAATAGTTTAAAATTAGAAAGGTGAGTGTCAGGGTTGTATCTTTTCACCATATTTATGCTGAGAAATAATCTGAGAAGCTGGATTATATGAAAAAGTAGGTTGCATCAGGATTGAAGGAAGACATATTAAGAACCTTTGATATGCAAATGATGCAATTTGCTCACTGGAAGCAAAGAAGATTTGAAATACTGATGAAGATAAAAAAAAACAAAACTATAGGCTTCATTACGGATAGCATCTCAGTACAAAGAAAACCAAATATTTTATCATAATATCATGATTGAAGTAGTCACAGACTTGATTTTGCTCATTGAAGCAGCATTCAATAAATCAATTATGCAAATTTGCTGCAAAAGACCTCCTTAAAGTGTTCAAGAGCAAAGATGTCATTGTAAAGACTAAGGTGAGCCTGACCCAGGCCATAATATTTTCATTCACCTCATATGTATGTGAAAGCTGGACAGTGAATAAGGAAGACGGAAGAAGACTGGATGAATTTGAATTATGGTGTTGGTTATGAATATTGAAAGTATCATAGACTGCCAGGAGAGCAAACCTGTCTTAGAAGAAGTACAGTTAGAATGCTCCTTAGAAGAAAAGGTGTAAAGATTTCATCTCTTCTACTTTGGATATGTTGTCAAGAGGGGCCAGTCCCTGAAGAATGACATCATGCTTGGTCAACGAAAAAGAGTGAGACTCCCAATGAGATAGATTGACACAGTGGCAACAAAAATGGGCTCAAAACAACAATTGTGAGGATGGCGCAGGCTTGGGCAGTGTATAGGGTTGCTACAAGTGGGAAATGACTTAAGGGTACCTAACAACTAAGAACAATCAAAATAAAATGAGACAGAAAAAAAAGGAAGAAGTATAAATACCATCATATTTTTCTTTATTAGAGTAATTCATTTGTCTTAGACTTGCCAAACCAATAAGCAAGGTAAGCACTGGCTTACTTGTGCTTACTGATGAATTTGTATTGAACAATTTCGTATTTTTATACCACATCAAAGGTTCTGTTTCTAGGTTGGACTGGCATCTGTCTCTCTCCCAATTCCACTGCACCTTCCTACAGAATCAAATCCTCCTTTCAAATTTATAATCACTGACCAAAGAACAGAGTATTCAGTAGCATGGACTTAATTACGTTTACTACCCAGTCCGTAGTAAACAGTTTCACAAGTTTTTCATCACATCAAAGATATGATGAAACTCATGTAAAATTGTTGACTATAGATTAGTAAGTAAGCATGGTGGTGGTGGTGTGCCTTGGAGTTGGTTCTGACTCATAGCAACCTTGTATTTGGTTTCTGAGGCTCTAAATCTTTATGAGAGCACAAAGCCTCATCTTTGTCCCATGAAACAGCTGGTAGTTTTGAACTGCTGACCTTGAGGTTAGCAGTCCAACTCATAACCACTACTCTACCAGAGCTCCTTAGTAAGTAAGCATGTTATTGTTGTTAAGTGCAATCGAGTTGGTTCCAACCCATAGCAACCCTGTATAGGGTTTCCGAGGAACAGCTGGTGAACTTGAACTGCCAACCTTGCAGTTCAAACGACTTTGCATTAACCCACAGAGCCACGCCAGGACTCCAGTAAGTAAGCATTATTGTTGTTTGGTACTGTGGAGTCGGTTCCGACTCATAGTGACCCTGCACAGGGTTTCCGAGGCTGTAAATCTTTACCGGAGCATAAAGCCTCATCTTTCTCCAGCAGATGCTGGTAGTTTCGAACTGCTGACCTTGCAGTTGGCAGCTCAACTGGTAACCACAACACTACCAGACAGAGCTCCTTGTAAGTAAGCAAAAGTAAGTATAAGTACAAGTAAGCATGAGTAAGCTTATGCCTGTGCTCACCTTTTGGTCTATTTATAGATTCCTCGTGAGTAAAATGAAGTGTTCTGGAATACTTATTCTTCACAATGTTAACCAGAGTTGTGTACTGTATATTCAGTTCCTGTTGTCAAACATCAGAGTTCAATTGAGGATTGGTGTGGGGGTTGGTATGGAGAATAAGCAAGGGCTCACGGTAATGGTGACAGGTGAGAACTTCCCAGTATATGAACTCAGAAGTCTAACAAGTTCATTCTAATCTTGGATTAAGGAGAGATTAAGCATTTCTTTTTTTTTAATAAGTAGAATCTTCATGGATAACACATAGTGGAAACACCATCAACCCTTAATGCCAACAGAAATGCAAAGGTCTAATTCATTTTTAAGTTGCATTTTCTGGTATAATTTTTTAAATAACTTTTTATGTAATAGTTTTAAACATTATTGTTTGTAATTTCAAATATTAAATATGTTTTTCAAAGTTGATCCTTAGCTGCTCAAGTGTGCTTTTTAATATAAAATTATCATATTATTGAAGGTACTACAAAATCAAAATTTCTTGAGTATAGAAGTTAAGGAAACAACCTTCATACTGAAAAGACATCCTTAAAAAAAATCAACAAACCTCTACAAATGTACTATAGTATACACATTTTTAAAGAAATGGTATTAAGGCATAATGCATATAAATCTCTTAAAAATATATGAACACAGGCTTGATAACTTTAAAATAGTTTTTAAAACTACTGGAAACTTCATGTACAAACAATATTTCATTCTGGTATTTGATAACATTTTTCACTTTCAGTATGTTTCATATGTGTTAATCCAGCATGATCGTACTAAATAAAAGTGTTGCTATTGTTCGTCAGCCCTGACTCATAGCTGCCCTGTTTCTGAGGAGTGGCTGGTGGGTTTGACCCACCAACCTTGTGGTTCAAACCAACTTTGCGGTCCAGTGTTTATCTTACAGTGCCTCACCAGGACTCCCTTAATAAACATACCACTTTTTAATCTGTTTCCTGGTTCTGTCTCCACTGATATTTGACCACAAATTGCACTGTGTTTAGGAGCTCTCCATTCGATCTCTAAACCTGAAGAAAACCAAAAGAGCAAAAACAAAATAAACAAGCAAAGAACACAACAAAAGGAAACCTCCAATGAAAGTATCACCCTTCATCTTTGGTCCCAGTCTTGCTGTTAAATATAAGTGCTCCCCTTATATTTAACAGCGCATGACTTGACCCATTTCCCAAACTCTGAAATCTGGTGCAATTTATTTGATATCATCCTTTACCTTACCCATCTGGCAAATAGTAGGCTAGCCAGTTTATTTTCTAAATCTTAGGCATCACTGTCCTTATATCCTGATGGTCAATGACTTGAGAAGTATTACTTTATATACTTAAGCCAGTGTCTTTACCTGTTTTATGTTGTAGGGTAAATCCAGTTCCTATTAATCAGTTTCTATTAATACAGTTCCAAAAGGTTGAAGTTGTCAAGGACTTCATTCTTCTTGGATCAACCATCAACACTCATGGAAGCAGCAGTCAAGAAATCAAACGACATATTGCATT
>NW_006408657.1:7207575-7210939 GCF_000296735.1 Chrysochloris asiatica
TCATACTTCGGACATATTGTCAGCAGGAACCAGTCTCTGGAGAAGGATATCATGTTTGGTAAGGTGGAGGGTCAGATAAAAAGAGGAAGACCCCCAGCGAGATGGATTGGCCATATGGCAACATCAATGGGGTCAAGCATTGCAGCAATTGTGAGGTTGGCCCAGGACTGGGCAGTGTTTCATTCTGTTGGTACCTAACAACAACAACATTAATCAATCTGGGCCAATGGTGGAAGTCTGGTGACATTTTTTATTATCATCCTTTACCAATCACACCAAGATAAGATTGATTTGAGCAGTTCTCTTCAATGTCCTTTGGGGACCACCTCTCCTTTCTGCAGTCCTTTACCACTTTCTTGGGTTTGCCACAAGAATAGCAACCATATTTATTATATTTGCTGTTATACCATTCAATTTATGCTGACATTAGTAAATGAGAGTTTACATTTTGACATGTCCATGGCTTTATAAAGTTTCCATGACTGCACAATGTATTTGTGTTTCAAATTTGCTTCAACTCATGCCATCAATTAAAAGTAGGTAATTGGGCTATACTTTAAAGATGTTACAAACAGAATATCATTTCTTGTATGATTTAGCTCAAATGTGAATTACAGAAGATTATCTAGAAATATGCCAATTCTATATATGAGGAGGTTTCAAACTTCATGGAAATGTGGAACTAAAAGATAATGGAATTTTTCATTAAAATATTTTAAAAATTTCATTCATTTTTTAAATTTTTTATTGCAAATTGAGTGACGGTTAACAGAACAGATCATCAGTTTTACATTCAACAAATCAAGCACTTCATTTCATTTCAATGATTCCACTTCCTCCCTGTGTTTCTTGTTTCCATTCCTGTTTCTTTCCCATCTTTCTCAATATTGTCCTTGGGTAAATGTTGTCCTTTTGATCTCACATTCTCTGGTGTACATATCTCACAAATGTTGTCCCCAGTATACCTACCTACCGTTTGGTCTAAAACTAAGCCATAACATCCAAAAACTTTTTGAAGCCCCCTCATAAGTCTTTTGAATTTATCAACAGATAGTTCCATTACTATTTCTTCCTCAGAAAGGTTTCTTGATTCTTTATTTTGGTTACTTGTTTGAGCCCTCTTGTCCTATTTCTTTGTGAGATTTGAAGTTGTCTGTTGTGTCTGAGATGTTGTAGTGCTACTGTATTTATTTTCTGAATACATACTGGTTTGTTTCACCCTGATAGTTTGTTTTTAGATATCTGGGTGAGTGGAGCATGCTATTCTGGTCATTAGTTTGGCAGCACCAGGTTGCTTACCATCTGTCCCCTCGTGGGTGGGATAGCTGATGGGAGTGTGGATGTGGGTCTCTGTTTGTTGGTCATTAGTGCAGAGAAGCAGAGGGAAGGCTAAGTAGGTATTTCCTGCCATCTGTGGTTGATCCAATGGTATAGGAGCAGGTGGTGGCACTTGCTCAGTTTGTGGGGCAGTATGTGGCAGATGTGGTAGGTGTGGGTGGCTAGTGGGGAGATGGTCATCACTTCTGAATGGAGCAAAAAATAAAAGAGGATGAAAGAAAATAGTTTTTTTTTTTTTTTCAAAACTACTGAAATTTACTTCCCCTTACAACAGAATCACTACTCACTAAACAAGCAAGGTGTACCCCACCTAGAAACTCATCCATGTTGTTGTTGTTAGGTGCCATTGAGTAAGTACTGAACTCATAGCAACCTATGCACAACAGAAAAAAACACTGCCCAATCCTGGGCCAACCTCACAAATGTTGCCACACTTGACTTCACTGATGCTGCCACTTTGGCAATCCATCTCACTGGGGGATCTTCCTCTTTTCATCTGATCCTTCACCTTACCAAACATGATATCATTCTCCAGTGACTGGTCCCTCCTGACAATATGTCCGAAGCATAAGAGACGAAGTTTGGTCATCCTGGTCTCCAAGGAGCACTCTGACTGTACTTCTTCAAACACAGATCTGTGTTCTTTTGGCAGCCCATGGTACTTTCAATATTCTCCTCTAACACCATTACTCATCCATGTACTTCATAAAATTGTCTGGTCACTTGAAAAAGAGGAGCAAAAAAGTTCGAGGATGTTTTAAAATTATTCCCTTAATTGATCTGGCAGTGGGACAACTATGGAGGTGATGGGTACACCATGCTCAATCCACAAGAGTGTACGCCACTGGCCACCATCTCTTTGTTTCATGTACTTTGGACATGTTATCATGTGGGACCAGCCCCTGGAAAAGGACAACATGCTTGGCAAAGCAGAGGATCCTAGGGGAAAAAAATGGAAGCCTCTCAATGACGTGAATTGACAAGGGGTTTAAAGCATAGCAACAGTTGGGAAGATGGTACAAGACTGGGCAGTGTTTCATTTTGTTCAATGTAGAGTCATTATAAATCCTGCATATGCAATAAATGGCCCTAGATTAAGGATAATTTTCTCTAAAAGGGCACAGCTTTCATGACAATATTCCACAGTCAATGCATGTAAGGGAGAGGGACATGAGCAATCATTTTCAATGTTGCTTTTCTTCAGTATACTTTGACACTTCTCTTTGATGTGGATAGACATCAGCATTCCCCCATCACACACATGCAAATGTGTACCAAGTTTAGTTTTTTCCAAGCTCTAGGGATTGCAAACCACAACGTCCATAGTTCAAGTCTGCCAATCACTCCATGGGAGACAGATAAGCCTTTCTGTTCCCTCACAGATTTTTAAAAAGACCTCAGAAACCTTTTGCAGGGTTACTATGAGTCAGAATTAACTCAAAGGCACTTAATAACAACAGCAATAGGGTTATATCTGAAACTAAATCCCTAAAGGCCTACAGTTTCAATTTTATGGTTAAAATACAAGAGAAAGAAAGAAAGAAAACTATTTGATTGCCAGTATAACTTCTGTGCACTAGCTTCACATCCAAGGATCTGACTTCTGACTATATCCCTATCCTTAACAGTATGTTACCTATGAACTAGCCATGGTCACCATGTAGAGTTAGCTTACACACTCCCCTAACTACTTCAATCAGTGTGGGCTACCTAAATCGGTCACTTTCCAGCACTGATAGACTAGATCTATTACATATTTTTTAAATGTTTTATTGTGAATTATGTGATAGTTTACATGGGAGAACATTACCTTTACATTCATCCTAACGTATATTGTTTCATTGCCATGGTTACAATCGCCTCCATGCACCACCAACCAACCAAAGGGTATACCCTGCAAGCCTTCCCCCTGTTCATCAGCACACAGCCCCTCTCCCTCTCTGGGTCTGAAGTCCCCAAGCTGCATCATCTCTTCATGTCATCATCTCTGCCTCCATCTTTGGCATCACTGCTTCTCTGGGTAGGG
>NW_006408657.1:7214038-7223058 GCF_000296735.1 Chrysochloris asiatica
AGTATGTCCCACTCATCTATTTGTCTTTTTTTGTTTGTGTACTTTTCAAAATGTTTGGTAGTCTGTATATGCCCTGAATTAGTGCTGTATCAATCTTATTTGATAGCTCTTGTAGTACTTTCCTGACTTCTTCCTTGTTTTCCTCCACCCATATTCGGAGCATTTGAATTTGTTTCTAAATCATTCTTTTGAATTCTTTCTCAGGCATATCCAAAACCTGCTTTTCCTCTTCTACAAAACCTTTGTCTGTCTCCACCTCATTTTTCTCAGCTACTCTCTTCTGCTTTTTGACATGTTTTGATATCTTTTGTTGTTTTTTGTTCATCATTTCCAATAGTTATGTGGTTGTTTAATGCTTATCTGGATGTTTGTTGTTGTGTTATTAAGCTTACTAGGTGTCTCCTGGTGGATATGATCAGGAGCTAGGTTTCCCTTTTCACATGTAATGTTTAGCAGCCGTTATTGGCTCTTGTGTCAATGGTGGGATATTATGGGGTATGCTTGTAGCTTGGCTATATGGCCACGATTGCTCTCTCTTCTTGGGTAATGTAGGGAGAACAAACTCCCACCTCCAGGAAAAATGTGTGGTCAAAAGTTCCAAAAGTAGAAGCAATACAAAACAGAGGCAAGAACCTCCACTTTGAAATAAAAATAAAATTGTGTGTGTGTACCGTAGAGACCTCCAACAGTGGGTGGGGGTGTCCACTCACTCAGGCTCCTCCCCTATTCACCACCATATAGGTACAAAGATAGTTGAAAAGTTAATGGAAGAAAGATTGTTTACTATTTTTTTCTATGAAGGTCAGTTAAGTATCTGTGTGTGCACAGCATAATTCTTGAAATAGTTGAGTTTTTTTATGTTGGGGTTTTACAGATTGTTCATATATTTTGTCTGTCAGACCAAACCTGCTTTTTTTTTTTTTTTTCTGGGTAGGCAGGGGTTAACAAGGTAACTTTAGGGCTGGTACCTACAGGCATAACTCAAAAGCTCCAGCCAAAAGATAACGATGGGACTCCTTCTCTCTATGTTGTGGGAAAGCTGTGGTCTCAACTCTGGAGGGTTTTTTTTGTTTTTTTTTTGGGGGGGTGCACCCACCTGCCTGATGGCACCCAGCCTGGGCAAAGTGGTCACGACAGGGAAGAGGAGAGAAAAAAATGTGTAAAATGCCTCCACACCTCCTTTTGCAAATGTTGCTTCTCTGCTTTTAGCCTAGGTTCCCTATGCTGGTCTATCTGTAGTACCACCCTCTGACTTCCACCCGGGCAGGATGGCTGCAGAGGGTTTCTAAAGCACAATGTTTTCCTTTATACTGTGATTTTTCCACTTGAGGTTGTGGGAAACTGACGCCCAGACCATTATGATAGATCCAGAGCTCTGGTATAGTTTTGTGAGAACCGTGTCCCTGGGTTTTCAGCACCTCATCCATGGAGCCTGCCCTACCTGACTCTGCTCTGCCACCACCAAGCGGAAGTCCTAGATCTATTATTTCTTATCTGGTTGTTCTGTATTGTTAAAATATAAACAAAGCTGGATATAAGTAAAACTTTTTTTGCCGAACAGCAATCAAGGAGAGGCTCAAATCTGGAGAAAAGAGAACCTGTGTATACCGCATACTTAAAAAAAAAAAAAAAATTCAGTATCTAGGAGACACTGTTCTTGTTCACTTTACTAAAAGTGATAGAATAAGTACAGCCACTGTTCCTATTCTCTCAGTAAGTGGGGGCCCAATAAATGCATCTCTGGGGGTTCTTTGCACTATGCCTTTTATGTAGTATTTGTGGGAAGGAAGAAGCTGTTATGACCCTATTTGATAGTAGAAGAAAGGAAAGTGCTCTTCCCACTGTGCAAAGTGAAAGAGAAAGGTCATTGTCTTATACAAATAATAAAAGAAAGTATAGGAATTGAAGGGTGGACTGTAAGAAAGGAAGATGGAAAAACTATTTCCCTGTTGTTTGTGTATTTAGGACATGAACTAATTGCTTAGTCCCTGATTTATACAGCTAGGCAAGAAGAGAATTGTGGACAGATGACTGCAAGGTGGGCAGAGCGTTCAAATATGGAGAACATCTGCATTCTCACTATTAGCAATAACAAGGTTATAGGAGACTCCTCTGCACTGAGAGCACAATGTGGAAAGTAGCTCACCTTGCATCATCTTGATCACATACTACTTCAAGGAAATATTTATGGCATGAGGAGTCCGTAAGAGATTGTTGGTGTTAGCAGCTGATGGGTGGTAAATGGAGAACGGAATGAGTTGGTGCCAGATCATCAATACCCCAGAGATATGTGTATTGTGGAAGCCCTATAGGGTCCCTCAAACCACCTAAAAAATGCACACATAACCCCCCCAAAAAGGTCCCAGAGAGGGCATTGTGACCCAGTAGGGCTTATCAAGAAAGTCAGAAACAAAAAAATGAGTGAGCTACAAATACATCTGAGTTAGATAAGGGACACCTTGTCTTATTCTGCCACCCTCTGTCTCACCACCAGCACAACAGAATAACTAGAATCTAGAAGGGAGGCTGTTGGGGGAAGTCTTCAATGGTTGTGAAGTTGGTAGTTTTGTACTGAATTCAGAGTTCCTGGGTGACAAAACGGTTAAGCGCTGTGCACACATGGGGTCATCATGAGTTAGAGTTGATTCGACAGTAACTAAACAATTAAGCAAGATAGTATAATTAAACCAAGATATGACTAAAGGGAGAAAAAGGGGGACATAGAGTATGTTGAGATCACTAGTAGATTAAATAAAACAGCAATAACAAAATTCTGTGATATACATATAATTACAATATATTGGACATCATCAATAAACTAGCTACAAATGCTATAGGAAATCATCCCAAACTTTAATGTATTTATATATTCACTACCTCCTTTATCCTCTCATCACTATGTAGGAAGGGCATCATTTATTCCCAATGTTTAGATGAGGAAGCAGGCTCAGAGTTTCAAAGTGACCTGTCTAAAGTCACAGAGTAGTTAAGGACAGCACTCGGATCAAAGTTAACTTTAGACCTTGTATACCTCCCTGTGTCTTCACCTATCTTCATCATTCTTCTGCCATCCTCCATCTTATTGTACATTGCCCTTTCCCTTCTTGTATATTACCTTACCCACCACCCGAGTGTCGAGCTCTGGTAGCGTAGTGGTTACGAATCGGACTGCAAGCCTCAAGGTCAGCAGTTCAAAACTACCAGCTATTCCGCGGGAGAAAGATTAGGCTTTCTGCTCCTGTAAAGATTTACAGCCTCGGAAACCCTGTACAGGATCACTATGAGTCGGAATCTACTCCATGGCACATCGCCACCACCACTACCACCCTCTAGCCAGTGAATTACTCTCCCTTCCCTCCTACCCCTGGTAACCAGTGAAGAATGTTTCTCTTAGTACAAAAAGAACTTTTCTTGAGTTTTTATAATAGTGGTCTAATACAATTTTTGTCCTTTTGTGATTGACTAGTTTTACTCAGCATAAGAGGTGTTTCACAGATTCATCATTATTCTTCAACATTGCATAGTATTCTATTGTTTGTATGTAACAAAGTTTGTTCATTCAGTCTTCAATTGATGGATATTTAGGCCATCTCCATCTTTCTGATACGTGAATAGTGTTTTGATAAACATTGCAGCACACACACACACACACACACACATATATATACTCATGTCCTGGCTCTTATTTCTTGTGGATGTATAGCAAATTGAGGGATTTCTGGGACATATGGTATTCGTATTTCCAACTTTCTGAGGAAGTGCCACACCATTTTCCCCAGTGGTTGAACCGTTTTTGCAGTTCCACCAGCAATATAAATAGAAGAGTCCTAATCTCTCCACACCCTCTCCAGCATTGTTGTTTTCTGTTTTGTGAACTTCGCTATTAATGGTGCTGTGAGATGATATCTTGTTGCTGTTTTAATTTGCATCTCTCTAATGGCTAATGATCATGAACATTTCTTCATATGTTTGTTGGCTGCCTGAATGTCCTCCTTGGTGAAATGTCTGTTCATGTCCTCCTGTGCCCTTCCCCCTGCACTCCCCCCCCCATTGGATTGTCTTTTTCTTTTAGAGGTGTTATAGCTTTCTATAAATCTTAGAGATTAGTCCTTTGTCTGATATGTCATAGCAAAAAACTTTTTTCCCCAGTCTGTGGGCTTCCCTTTTACTCTTTGTGAAATCTTTTGATGCACATAAGTGTCTAATTTTTATGAGGTCCCAGTCAATTATTTTGTCGTCTGCAGTTTGTATGGGTTTAGTGATGTTTAATAGTGTATTATGCCATGTATTAGAGCCCCTAAGTTTGTCCTTACATTTTCACTGATGATCTTTATAGTTCTAGGTTTTGCATTTAGGTCTTTAATCCATGTTGAGTTTGTTTTTGTATATAGCATGAAATATGTGTCTCGTTTCATTCTTCTGCAAATGGATTTCCAGTTTTGCCAACATCTTTTGTTGAAGAGACTACCCCTTCCTCATTTAATGTATTTTGGCACAACATTACCACGACTACCACCCCAAATTTTGTTTTTGTTTTTAAGCGGTGTCGAGTTGGTTCCAACTCATAACGACCCTGTGTAAGGTTTCCAAGGAGTGGCTGGTGAACTTGAACTGCCACCCTTGTGGTTCAAACTGACCTTGGGGTCCAGTGATTTATCCCACATCACCACACCCTAAATTTTACCAACCTCTTATTGCTTTCTACCCCCTGTCTCTACTTTATTTTATATATCTTGCTCATTTGTTTGTTACATATCTCCAACTAGTCAGTGAGCTCTAAGGCATGAGCAATGCCTGTCTTATTTACCACCATATTCCCAATGCATATAATAGCACCTATTACTAGAAGCCCTGGTGGTGCAATGGTGATGTGACCAACTGCTAATTGAAAGGTTGGTGGTTTGAATCCACCCAGGGAGAAAGATGTGGTGCTCTGCTTCTATAAAGATTACATCCTTGGAAGCCCTATAAAGCTCTTCTGTTCTAGCCCATAGGACCACTATGATTCAGAATCGACTCGACAGCAACAGGATGAGTACACTAGGAAACCAACATCAACAACCAACGTCAATATTTGCTGAACAAATTATCTTGTCTGCTGAAGAGTTTAGAAAGGAAAAGGAAAATGCATGGTGGGAGACTGATCCTACTTTTAGTGGTAAGTGTTATGAATGAAAAAAATTGTGAATTCAAAGGCAGAAATATCTTGGCTAACTTTCCTGGAAAATCTAAGGGGGAGGGGTGGAAAATCTTATAGCCACTCCTTTGAAGTATCATGGAGATAAGGTCCAGATTACGGGACAGTTGTGGGACATTTCAGGCATAGGGATGACTACCAACTTCCTTTCCTCTTAAGGTTCATGTGTCCCTAGATGGGTAATGGAGAACACCCTAAGAAGACATGAACAATAACAGAGAGAGAAATTGCTGGCAGGCCTATAGCAATCTTGCATCTAAGTCATGGGGACTATTATGGATTGAACTGTGTCCTCCAAAAATAGATGCTATAAATCCAAACCTCTAAAAAAATTGTTGTTGTTGTTGTGTGACTTTGAGTCAATTCTGACTCATAGTGACCCTGTATAGGTGAGTTTGAACCACTGACTTTGCAGTTCAAACCAGCCCTGAGGTCGAGTGCTTATTCTATGGTGCCCCACTATGGTTATAATCCTGTTTGGGAATGGATTGTCTTTTCTATGATAACGAAGTAAGGTTAGTGTCGGGTGCATCTTGAGTCGATCTCTTTTGAGCTATAAAATGCATTAAACAATAAGCTACAGAAGCAGAGATGGGGGAAGAGAGATGTCAAGTCCTACAAAAATTGCCCAGGAGCAGAAGGTGAAAGGGAAGCTGTAAGTCTTCCTCCCAAGCCATCAGAGTGGGAAAGAAATCCCCTAGATCTGGCACTCTGATTTTGGCCTTCTAGCTTCCTAAATTGTGAGAAAATAAATTTCTGTTTGTTAAAGCCACCCAGTTGTGATATTTCTATTGTAGTTGTTGTGAGTCGGTTCTGACTCATAGCGCCCCTGTATGGGGTTTCCAAGGAGCAGCTGATGACTTTGAACCACCAATCTTGTGGTTCAAACCAACCCTGAGGTCGAGCACTTATCCTAAGGTGCCACACCAGGACTCCTGTGTTATAGTAGCCCTAGATAACTAATATAACTAAGACAGGGATGCTGGGACAGAAGGTGCAGTCTGGTCTGCTCTTTGGGATTCAACTGAGAATATAAATCTCTGTCAGAAATGACATGTGAAAAGACCAACACCAAAGATGAGACTGCGTGAGTTATATCACTTTAGATGCCAGAGACAGAGTGAGATTGAGAAATAAGTGTCCTTTCCCCACCAAAGTCATGGTGGTATTTGAAAAAGCCAGCAGAGTTCAACATCAACCTCAAGGAGAAAATGGTCAGTAGCCAACCCTGGATTTGTCTTCATTAAAGCTAAAATAACTGAAAACGTCACCATAGTTATTAGGCTTAACTAGAAGTGATGACAAGATGCTAATAATATTACTATTATTGTTTCATCGGAGAGAACAAGGAGCTGGTGTAGAGTGTCTTGTGATAGAAAGTAAATTCACTTGTGGAATGAAATTGCCACAGGACGCTTCCCTAGATTAAAGGTCTTTTCTCTGCTAAGTGAAAATAAAGCAAGAGAACAGGCTTTTCAGGCAAGCAAAGAATTTATTTGTAGGAGTGAAAGAACATTGACAAGGGAGATGTGACAGGCTTTGAAGCAATTGGGCATGTGTCTCACCTGAGCAAGTTTTAAACAGAACAGTTAAACTTTTTTACCATGATAATGAGAGAAATGGGGAACAAAGAAACTGGGTGATTCTGAATTTTGCCCAGTTTCATGGGGTTATCGTAAGTGAGTGTTTCTGTAGCCTTTTTGCAAAATGGATTCTGTTATAAAGACTTCTGGGATGCTGATCATCACTCATTTGGGGATGCATTTGACAACATACTCTGCTGGAAGTTTCTATATTAGTCAAGGTTTGAAATTTTGCACATGCTCTGAATCAGATTTAAGTTTGTTCTGGCCTCATGAGTTTCTGAAAGACAATTTTAAGGAAGTTTTACATGGGAATAAGAAACAAAACAATTATGTTTCAGCATGTGGGTAAGGTTGTTTAAGGTGTGTGTGAGACACAGGTTCTGCACCTGGGCTGTCCACCCTCCTAGTCTGTCAGCAGATCTTTGGTCATGCTAGTTCTTTTTACAATTGTTTTTAATCCCAACTACTCTCATTCCCTTGGTATTCTAGCCTGTCTCAAAATAAAAACTCCATGCTGTCACATAATATCTAAATTTGTGTTCTGTCATATTTACATCTATTAAGCTTTCTTATAAGGAAAACCATAGAAGAATGCTGCATTTGAGTTGTGGTGTTGGAGGAGAATGTTGACAATCCCACATGGCTGCCAAAATAACAAACAGATCCATGCTGAAAGAAGTATAGCCAGAGTGCTCCTTGGAGGCCAGGATGGTCAGACTTCGTTTCTCATACTTCAGATACTGTCAGGAGGGACGAGTCACTGGAGAAGGATATCATGTTTGGTAAGGTGGAGGATCAGAGAAAAGGAGGAAGACCCCCAATGAGATGGATTGGCAAAGTGGCAGCACCAATTGGCTCAAGTGTGGCAACAATTGTGAGGTTGGCCCATGGCTGGACAGTGTTTCGTTCTGTTGTGCATAAGGTCGCTATGAGTTGGCACTGACTCAATGGCACCTAACAACAATAACAACAAAGCTTTCTTAGGAAGTTATGTTATGGTGCTGTAGGATAAGCACTTGACCTCAAGGTCAGATTGAACTGCAACTTTGGTGGCTCAAACTCACCAGCCACTCCTCAGAAACTCTATTCAGGGTCTCTATGGGGCAGAAATGAGTTGATGGCATTTAACAACAACAAACTTTCTTAAACCAAGGGGACTTCAAATGGTAGGATATTGATGGATAGCTCTGTTTTGATGTACTGGCATGAACACCTACACAACACTACAAAAAATTAAAGATTCCAGATATTTATAAGCTGTAAAATATACTTCATATAATACACATGTTTTTGTTGCCATTGAGTCAGTTCCGAATCAGTGACCCTGCATTTGAACAGCCATCAAGTCAGTTCTGACTCATAGCAACCATGCATAGGGTTTCTGAGGAGCAGCTGGTTTGAATGATTGACCTTGTAGTCAGGACTCATTCTCTGTGTGTGTGTGTATCTCTATCTATCTCTATCTCTATCTATCTATCTATCTATCTATCTATCTATCTATCTATCTATCTATCTATCTATCTATCTATCTATCTATATATATATCTATACTTATATCTATATATATATATATATATATATATATATATATATATTGTGTGGTGCTGTAGGATACGCACTTAACCACAAAGTCAGTTTGAACCACAAAGTTGGCAGCTCAAACTCACCAGCCACTTGTCGGACACCCCTGTACAGAGCTATTATGCATCAGGACCGACTCAACAGCACTTAACAACAACATCAATATTATGCGTAAAATCGATCCTAGGTTTTTTGCGGTCAGCATGATCACTATTTCAAATTGTCATTAAATAAAAAAAATTAATAGATAACCAGAAATAATATAGGAACATGACTTCTCATTTTCCTGTAATATAAAGTGCAATGTTGTTTTTGTGGTTAAGTGCCGTCGAGATGGTTTTGACTCATAGTGACCCTGTATAGTTTCTGAGGAGCAGTTGGTAAGTTTGAACATCTAACCTTGTGGTGTAGTGCTTATCCTACAGTGCCACACCAGTTCAAATGGTCACTTGTTGTTGTTGTTAGGTGCCATCGAGTCAGTACTGACTCATAGTAACCCTGTGCACAACAGAGCAAAACACTGCCCGGTCCTGGGCCAACCTCACAATTGTTGCCACACTTGAGCCCATTGATGCTGCCACTTTGCCAATCCATCTCCCTGGGGGTCTTCCTCTTTTTCTCTGGCCCTCAACCTTACCAAACATGATATCCGTCTC
>NW_006408657.1:7223868-7230929 GCF_000296735.1 Chrysochloris asiatica
AAACATTCAGTGTTCCCATGTTCTGTTCCAACAACTGCCTCTTTGTCCATGTACAGATTCCTCATGAGCACAATTAAGTGTTCTGGAACACTCATACTTCTCAATGTTGTCCATAGTTTGTCATGATCCACACAATCAAAAGCCTGTGCGTAGTCAATAAAGCACAGGTAAACATCTTTCTGGTATTCTCTACTTTCAGCCAAGATTCATCAGATGTCAGCAATGATATCTATCTGTCATTCCACATCCTCTTCTGAATCCAGCTTGAACCTCTGGACGTTCTCTGTCAATGTATGCTTGCAGCCGCTTCTGTATTACACTTTTTAACTGTTTATGGCAGCCAAGGTTACTGTAGGAGCCATCATCCCAGGGGGTTCCTGCACGCCTTCGTGGTCTCTCCCGAATAACTGCTAACTACTCAGTGTCCATTCTGCCTTCCTCCCCATCAACGCTTTCCCAGCTTACTCCCAAACAGAATCCTCGCTGCCCCATTTACTGGTTGTTGTTTTTTTCCCTCTTTAGTGAAGTCAAAAGTAGATTATCCTCTGGGGGGAAAAAAATCTTTTAGAACCTGGTTTTTATAAGTTTGATAGCTCTTAAAATAACTTTTCATTTAGAAAAATAATATGGCTTCCTAAACCAACTATTGTTGTTGTTGTGTGCCATTGAGTCAGTTCCGACTCATAGCGACCCCGTACAGGGTTTCCAAGGCTATAAATCTTTACGGGAGCAGAAAGTCTCATCTTTCTCCCACGAAACAGCTGGTAGTTTCGAACTGCTGACCATGAGATTAGCAGCCCAATTTGTAACCACTACGCTACCAGAGCTCCTAACTATGTGTTGTACATTTTATATACATTTAGGAGTAACATATCCTATCACTTTCACTTTTAATCACCCTTTGTCCGATAATATGATCATTTCCTTTGGGAAGATTTCCCTGCTATTCAAGTGAAAGAGACACCTGGGAATGGAAAGAATATCTCATGCAGCTCCATTTATGCTCCTGCCCTGGTGGCACTGTGGGGTAAGCATTGGGCTGCAACTAGAAAGTCTAACTCTTTTGGGAGAAATATGAGGCTGTCTGTTCCCAAAAAGATTTCCAGTCTTGGAACCTCGATAGAGCAGTTCTATACTCTCCTAGAGGGTTGTTATGAATTGAATCAACTTGAAGGCAGTTGTTTAGCTTGTTCCCCTCATCAGAGCACCTCAAACTAGGATCGTGAGTAATGAATCAGTCCCCCCCATCCCCCACCGTCATCTGACTCTGTAAACTTGGATGCACAATCCCAGAGCAACCCATGTAAGAACACTCTGCACAGCGGGCTCTCTCACTGATGGCGTCCTTATTTTAAGCCCATGTCTCAAAATCATATTTGACTTTTCCCACAGTAAACTAAAATAAAACTTTTAAACTAACCCACGCCCGCTATCATCCAGTCAATTCCAAGTCATGGTGACTCTGTTAAGGCTTTCCGAGACTGGCATCTTGACTGGAGCAGAAAGTCTCATCTTTATCCTGTGGAGTGGCTGGTGGGTTTGAACTTCTGACCTTGTAGTTAGCAGTCCAGTACTCATGCTACTGTACTACCAGAGCTCCTTTTCCTAAGAAGGTAAGTGTTAAATTGAGAATTGGTTCCTCTCTCCCCCCACCCTTGTGGCCTTCTTGTATGAGTGTATGGGAATCTATATAGTTAATCACCCTGCAAAGTTGGAGGACCATCTCTTTCTATGGTCCTTAGAGTGCATCTCACATTTAAAAATCAAGTTTGAACTTGTCCTCATCACTAGGGTGTGCATAAAGGAGCAAACAGCCTGCGTTTTTCATGTGACGGCCTCAAAGAGGATGTTTTACACTAAGTTGGAAGGGGCAATGGATGCCTTGCTTTAACTTGGCTTTTTGTTCTCATTTTATTTCTCACATGATATCCATGCTCATTGCACTCCTTTGAGAAAGAGGCACTCTGCTGCCAGTCTCTGGTAGCGTAGTGGTTACGAATCGGGCTGAGAACCTTAAGGTCAGCGGTTCGAAACTACCAGCCGCTCCATGGGAGAAAGATGAGGCTTTCTACTCCCGTAAAGATTTACACCCTCGGAAACCCTGTACAGGGTCGCTATGGGTCGGAACCGACTCGACGGCGCTTAACAACAACAACAACAAACAAATTAAGCAAAAGCAATTTATAAAGAAAAATATATATTATGCTGCTAATAATTACTGCTTTAATTCTTACTGATTTGTCATATTACTCTCAACTTGAGTATTTCTCTACATTCCCAAATACATTTTGCATAGTGGTTATGAATCTGGCTACTAACCTCAAGGTTGACAGTTCAAAACTACCAGCCATTCCGAGGGAGAAAGATGAGACTTTCTGCTCCCATAAAGATTTACAGCCTAGGACACCCTGTGCAGGGTCACTATGAGTCGGAACCAACTCCACGGTACTTAACAACAACAACAAGAAAGAGATAGTCTTTATTTTGCTTTTTATTTTTATCCTGGACACCTCACAGAGTGGAGCTCTCATAGATACTTATGTGAATGTGTACAGATGCACACAGACCAAATATATCACATATATATTTTATATGTATATAATCTTATACCTTATATAAGGAGCTCTGGTAGCATAGTGGTTATGAGTCAAGCTGCCAGCCTCAAGGTTGGCAATTGGAAACTACCAGCTGTTCCGTGGGAGAAAGATGAGGCTTTTTGTTCCTGTAAAGATTTACAGCCTCGGAAACCCTGTGCAGGGTCACTATGAGTTGGAACCAACTCGACTGTACTTAACAACAACAACAACAATACCTTATATACCTTACAATATGTACCTTACAATGTATCTTACACTATTTACCTTGTATGTATCCATATCTCATAGAACTTATAGAGTGGATACATAGGCCTATGTATCATGCATGCTGTGGTTGTTGTTAGGTGCCTTTGAATCAGTTCCAACTCACAGGGGCCCTGTATAGGGTATAATTCTCATTTTTGCTGTTGTTGTTGTGAAGTGCAATTCAAAGAAAAATGATTTAAAAACTTAAAGAGAACCATATTAGACGTTCAACATTAATGATTCTATGAATACCTAAGCTGTGTACAAATCAAATGCATGATTGAAAATACCTATTTTCAAATCTTGTGAGAAATACTTGACAGAAGCAAAAGAGAGGACTGGTTTGAAAAAGAACCCTCATTCCCAGGCCAGAAGGGTGAATTAGGAACACTAAAACAAAAGCTGATCAGACCTGTAACAATTCTCCAAGGGCAGGACATACACCCCATCCTTCACATGTCTGATGTCCAAAGTGTAGCTCATTCCCCATCATTTGGAAATTGTCATTATTCTTTCACACTCCAGCAGACACAATGCCTTCAGCAGTTTTTGTGGCACTCTTCAGTCTAGACAGGTGTGATTTGCTGCAACTTTGGAAGGTGAAGGGGCAAACACTAAGGCTCCCTGGTGGATTTCCAAACAGGCCTCTGTAACTCAGTAGCTTGTTGGACCTGACAACTTTCATAAGCGTGTTGGAAATAAAACCAGCAATTCAGCAAGATGTGAGGATGCAACTTCATCTCAACCCACCATCAATAGTTCATGTTTTAAAACAGGAGAAGTAAGCCCAGAGGAATGAAGGAACTTGTTTGGTTCTGAGGTTAGACTAGAGTTGGGATGAATGCCCTGAACCTCCAGGCTATGTCCTGCAGAGAGGCTGCCTAGGCCTCAAGTACTGGCCAGCTTGTTATCCGCAGCTCTAAGCATCTCACTTCTAGCTTATTTTCTAATTAGGGTCACCTATAGTGTAACCCTCCTGCTTCGTGGTGCACAGTCTCTATCGAACTCTGGGTGACACTAGTACCCAGAATGCCACATTAAGTATGTGTAAAGCACCAGAGATAGTTCTCAAGGATTTCCCCAGTGGGTGCTCCTCCTTGTCTGGCCCTTCTCCTCCTCATTTCTATGGATTTATCTATACAAACATGGTCTTCTTAGGACCTAAAGCTGCATTCCTCAGTACACATCCTACTTCCTGTAGTATCCAACTTTTGCCTTAATTTATTTATTTATTTTTCTACTTTAGAAATGGGTGGAGGAGTATTATAGGGAAGCCAGGCATAAGGACAATAAACCACAATGTTTCACAGTCTACATTTTCCTAAATGAATTAATAAACTCATATTGCTAATCACACCATTCAATTTGTGGAAGAGAAAACAAACCAATATGCTGTTAAACCAAATGACAAACCCATGGCCAAAGGATGAGTCACCCTACAGGACAGAGTCGCACTGTGCCATAGGGTTTCCAAGAATGCCCCTCTTTACTGAAGTAGACTGTTGTTACATTTTTCTCCCACAGAGTAGTTGATAGCTTAGAGTCTGCATCCAATGACTTAATCACTGTGCCACTAGGGTTCCCTAGGGCACAGTTATGAGCTACTAATAACAAATGAGAAAGCATTCGTGAGAAAGAATTCCACTTCAGGGAAATAGCAAACAAAAAAAAATAAAGCCTAATATTTCCTGATAATCTGCGTTTGTCACTTTGTTGTATTGTGGTGGCTTGCGTGCTGCTGTGTTGTTGGAAGCTATACCACTGGTATTTTAAGTACCAGTGGAGTAACTCATGATGCATAGGTTTCAGCGGCACTTCCACACTAAGAAACATTAAGAAGAAAGAGAGGTGGACGAAAGTTTCGCAACTGAAAGCCTTCTGATAAGCACCAGAAAATTGTAACATATGGTGCCAGAAGATGAGGCCCTCAGGTTGGAAGTCAAGTCAAATACAACTGGAGTAGAGATGCCTACTCAAAGAATAATTAAACATGATGACTTGAATGAAGTAAGGCACGTGGGGCCTTCATTTGTTGATGGAACACAACTCAAAATGATGAGAAACAGTTGTAAAAATCTACTGATAATCAGAATGTGGAATGCACTCAGGATAATCTAGGAAAATTGGAAGTTGTCAAAAATGAAATGGAATACATAAAGATCTACATCCTAGGCATTAGTGGGCTGAAATTGAGTGGTATTGCCATTTTTAATTGGACAATTATATGGTTTACTATGCCAAGAATGACAAATTGAAAAGTAATGGTGTCACACTAATCATAAAAAATAAGAAAGAAAGAAAATTCAAGATCTATATTGAAGTAGGGTGCTGTCTGTGATAGGATAATATCCATACGACTACAAGGATTCCTGGTGTGGTACTGTGGATTAGTGTACTGAACTACAAAGTCGGTTTGAAGTGCAATGTCAGCAGTTCAAACTCACCAGCAATTCCTTGGAAACTCTATACAGGGTCACTATGGTTTGGAACTTATTCAACAGCACTCAACAACAACAACAAGGAAGACCAGTAAATACCACTATTATTCAAATTTACACAACAGCCACACAAAGCCAGCGATGATGAAATTGAGGAATTCAACCAAATTTTCAGTTTGAAATTGATCAAACATGCAATCAAGGTGTATTGATAATTACTGGTGATTAGAATGCAAAGATTGGAAACTAAGAGGAAGGCTCAGTTGTTGCAAAATATGACCTTGGTGATAGAAATGATGCTGGGGATTGCGTGATAAAATTTTGCAAGACCAATGATTCTGTCATTGCAAACAATGTTTTTAAACAACATGAAAGATGAACATACACATGAACCTCACCAGATGGAATACACGAAAATGAAATTGACTCCATCTGTGGGAAGAGGCTATGCAAAAACTTCATATCATGAGTCAAAACCAGACAAGGGGCAGACTGTGAAACAGACTATCAATTGCTCATATGCAACTTCAGGTAAAAGATGAAGAAAATGAAAATAAGTCCATGAGAGCCAAAATATGATCTTCAGCATATCTCACCTGAATTTAAATACCATCTCAAAAACAGATTTGATGCATTAGGCATTAATGACCCAAGACTAGAAGTGTTGTGGGATGACATCAAGAACATCATACAGGAAGAAAGCTAAAGGTCATTAAAAAGACGTAAAAGAAGGTAACGATCAAAACGGATATCAGAAGAGACTCTGAAACTTGCCCTCCAGTACAGAGATGCTAGAACAAATAGAAGAAATGAGTATGTAAAAGACCTGAACAGAAAATTTCAAAGGGCAGCCTGAGTAAATAAATCAAATATTGTAATGAAATGTGCAAAGACCTGGAGTTAGAATACCAAAAGGGAAGAGCATGCTCAGCATTTCTCAAGTTGAAAGCACTGGAGAAAAAATTCAAGCCTTGACCTGAAATATTGAAGGATTCTATTGGCAAAATATGGAAAGATGCAGAAAGCATCAAAAGAAGAAGGAAGAATACACAGAGTCACTGAACCAAAACAAATGGTCAATGGTCAAACATTTCAAGATGTACTATATGCTCAAGAGCCAATGGTACTTAAGAAAGAAGTCCAATGTGCACTGAAGGCATTGGCAAAGAACAATGGTATAGAAATTGATGGACTATATATTGAAATATTTCAACAAACTGATGTGGTACTGGAGGCAGTCAATCAGCTACGCCAAGAAATTTGGAAGACAACTATCTGGACAACTGATGGGAAGAGATCCATATTTATGCACATTCCAAAGCAAGGTGTACCTGTGAAACATGGAAATCACTGGACTATATCATTAATATCACATGCAAGTAAAATTTTGCTAAAGATAATGCAGTGGTACATTGATAGAGAACTGCCAGAGGTTCAAGCCGGTTTCAGATGATGACGTGGAATACGGGACATCATTGATGAAAGCAGAAACTACCAGAAAGATGTTTACTTATTCTTTTATATATATGTTGATGTTGTTGCTGTCAGGTGCCATTGAGTCAGAACCGACTCACAGCGACCCCATGCACAGCAGAACGAAACAATGTCCGATCCTGGGCCAACCTTACTACCGCTGCCACACTTGACTCCATCAATGATGCAACTGGCCGATCCTTCTCGTTGGGGGTCTTTCTCTTTTTCTCTGACCCTCCATCTTACCCAGCGTGACATCCTTCTCCAGCAACTGTTCCCTCTTGACAACATGTCCAAAGTATGAGAG
>NW_006408657.1:7236121-7238330 GCF_000296735.1 Chrysochloris asiatica
GAGTTATTTGTGTCCTCTCCCTCTTTTCTTTTGTTAAGTTTGCTGATGGTTTGTCAACTTTATTAATCCTTTCAAAGAATCAGCTTCTTGTCCTGTTTATTCTTTCTATAGTTTTTCTGTTTTCCATCTCATTTATTTCTGCTCTTATCTTTATTATTTCTTTTCTTTTGGTGACTGTAGTTTCCCTCTGTTGGTCTGCTTCTAATTGTTGGAGATGCTGTGTTAGTGTGTTAATTTTGGTTCTTTCTTCTTTTTTGATGTGTGCATTTATTGCAATAAATTATCCTCACAGCACTGCTTTCACCATGTCCCAAAGATTCTGGCATGTTGTGTTTTCATTCTCCTTTGTTTCTGGGAACTGTAAGAATTCATGTTTAATTTCTTCTTTTACCCAGTCACGTTTCAACAGGGTATTGTTCAATTTACATGTATTCAACTTTATTTCCTTAAGTCTTCTTGTTGTTGATTTCTAGTTTAATAGCATTGTGGTCTGAGAAGGTGCTTTGTAGCGTTTTGATGTTTGTAAAATTATGGAGTCTTGCTTGTGACCTAACACATGTTCAATTCTGGAGAATGTTCCATGTGCACTAGAGAAGAATGTATATTGTGCTGTTGTTGGGTTGAATGCTCTGTACATATATATGAGGTCAAGTTGGTTGATTGTGTTGTTTAGTTCCTCTATAGCTTTGTTGAGTTTCTTTCTGGTTGTTCTGTCCCTTTTCAAAAGTGGTGTATTAAAATCTCCCACTATAATTGTAGATTTAGCTATTTCTTTCTTCAGTTCTAGTAAGATTTGCTTCATATATCTTGGTGCTTTTTCATTGGGAGCATAGATATTTATTATGGTTATGTCATCTTGCTCAGTTGACCCTTTGATCATGAGATAGTGTCCTTCTTTATCTCTTGTGCTGGTTTTTGTCTTAAAGTTTACATTATCAGAGATTAGAATTGCCACTCCTGCTTGTTTATTGTTGCAGTTAGCTTGGTATATTTTTTCCCATCCTTTAACTTTTAGTTTGTTTTTCTCTTTGTTTGGAAAGTGTGTCTCTTGCAGAAAGCATATTAAAGGGTCATGTTTTTTATCTAATCTGCCACTCTCTGTCTCTTCACTGGTGCATTCAATCCATTGACATTCAATATATTTATCGATAGGTATGAATTAATTTCTGCCATTATATTAATTTTTTGGTAGTGCTGTTCGTTCCTTTGTTCTGCATGCCTTCTTGCGCTGGGTTTGTTTTTTTGTCCTATTTCTGGTCTGTTTCGTCTTAGTTTTCATGTTTGCTTGTTCTTCTTGGAAGTTCATTTTCATTGTAAGTTTTGAAGTATTAACTTTCTTTGGGGTTACCTTATAGTCTATTAACTTTCCTCTCCATTAAGAGAATCTATTGCATCCTGTAATCTACCTGACATCCTTACCACCTGGAACTCTGTTCCTACATTTATCCTTTCTTTGACATTGATCTTCAGTTGACCTCCCAGCTTCTTTGAATTCGTTGTTGTAGTTTTGTTCTGTTCTGAACTCTGCTGTTTTTCTACTGAGTTCCAGGTGGTGTTTCCACACATGTTGATCTCTGATTGTTGTCTGTTCTGGTTGGTTTTCAGTCCAAAGAACTCCCTTTAGGGTGTTTTGAAGTGCTGGATTGGTTTTGATAAAATCTCTTAGATTCTGTTTTTACTTTAATGTTTTGATTGCACAATCATATTTGATTGACAGTTTTGCTGGATATACGATTCTTGGTTGCAATTTTTTAATTTTAGGATTTTGTATATGTCTCCAAATTGTCTTCTTGCCTCCATGGTTTATGCTGAGAAATCAGAGCTTAATTTGATTTGCTTGCCTTTATAAGTGACATTTCTCTTCTCCCTGGATGCTTTTCGTATTCTCTCTTTGTCTTTGATTTTGGAGAGTTTGATTATTATATGTCTTGGTTACTTTCTTTTGGGGTCTATCCTTCCTGGGGTACGTTTGGCTTCTTGAATGTTTATCTTTTCATCTTTCAAAATGTTAGGGAAATTTTCTTCCAGAATCTCTTCCACTATCTCCTCTGTGGACTTCTCTGATTCTTCCTGTTCCAGAATGCCAATAATTCTTAAGTTGTTCCTCTTTGTGTGAGAATGAATCTTAGACTCCCTTCAGATTTTTTAAAATCTTTTTTTCAGCTTGCTCTTCTATCTTAGCAGTATTGAGAGATTTGTCTTCCAGCTC
>NW_006408657.1:7238914-7243508 GCF_000296735.1 Chrysochloris asiatica
TTGTAGCTTGGCTATATGGCCATGATTGCTGTCTCTTCTTGGATAACATAGTGTGAAAAAGCTCCCACCTCCAGGAAAAATGTGTGATCAAAAGGACCAAAATCAGATGTAATATAAAATTAGCCACAAAAAGCACTGCTTTGAAACAAAAATAAAACTGTGGCCAACTTTCCAGTCGCTTTGCTACATAGATAGTGTGTCTGCACTGTAGAAGCCTCCAGCAGTAGGTGAGGGTGTCTGCTCGCTCAGGCCCCTCCTCTAGTCACCACTGTAGAGGTGCACCAATAGATATTGAGAAGTTAATGGGAGAGATTGTCTACTATTTTTGTCTCTGAAGGTCAGTTAGGTATCTGCATTTGCACAGTGTAATTCTTGAGATAGGTGCATCCTTTTATGTAGGTTTTTACAGATTGTTCATATGGTTTGTCTGTCAGGCCTGACGGGCCTGCTTTTTTCTTGCTAGACAGGCCAGAGTAAAGCGTCCTGCACAAGTTCATTTTAGGGCTGCAATCCTGAGGCTGATGTCATAAGTAGCATCCAAGCTCTTTCTCTCTGTGCCATGAGAAAACTGTGGGGTCAGAGCTGGACTTTTTTTGTCAGGGAGGGGGTGTGCAACCACCTACCTGAAGGTGTCCTGGCTGGGCAAAGAAAGCGTGACTGGGAAGAGGAGGAAATAATGTGTCGAATCTCCCTCACATTCTCTTAGAAATGTCACTGCACCACTTTTAGTGCAGGTTCCCTTTGCTGGTCTGGCTATAGCCCCGCCCTCTGAATTCCACCCGGACAGGGTGGACGCCGAAGGAGTCCCATCTTAAGGGATTCCTAACTCGCAATATTTTGCTTTATACTGTGATTTTTCCACTTGCGCATGTGGGGATCTGACGCCCTGCACCTTATGCTAGATCCAGAGTTCTGGTGGTGTTCGGTGTTTGCAGCTTCTCTGGGTTTTCAATCCCTCCCCCATGAAGCCTTTCCTACCTGGCTGTCTCTGCTGCTGCCCAAACCAGAACTTCTACCTGTTCTACCTATTGACTGTATTGATCAAGGCAAGCTACGGACAGCACTGCAGAAAATGGGTAGTCTGGGACACTTAACTGTGCTCATGAGAAATCTGTATATAGTCAAAAGGGCATTCATTCAAATAGAACAAGGGGACAATGAATGGTTTAAAATCAGCAAAGGTGTTTCAGGGTTGTGTTCTTTCACCAGATTTTTTCAATGTGTACACTGAGCAAATAATCGAAGAAACTGGATTATATAAAGAAGAATGTGGCATCAGGATTGGAAGAAGGCTCATTAACAACCTGATATATGCAGATGATGCAACCTTGCTTGCTGCAAGTGAAGAGGGCTGAAATTATTTACTGGTGCATATCAAATAACATAGCCTTTAGTATGAATTGCACCACAAAATAAAGAAAACAAGAATCCTTACAACTGGACCAATAAATAATATCATGATAGGTGGAGAAAAGTTTGAAGTTGTCGAAGACTTCATTTAGCTTTGATCCACTATCAGCATGCAAGGACGCAGCAGTCAAGAAATTAAACAATGTATTGTATTAGGCAAATCTGTTGCACAAGACCTCTTTAAAGTTTTCAAGAACAAAGATGTAGTTTTAAGGACTAAGGTATGGTATTTTCAGTAGTCTTGTATGCATGTGAAAGTTGGACAATGAATAAAGAAGACCGGAGAAGAACTGATGCATTTGAATTAAGGTGTTGCAGAAGAATAATAAAAGTACCAGGGATGGGAGGGAAGGGAGAACTAGTCCACTGGATAGAGTATAAACATGTGCTAGCTTGGGTGACTAGGAAGACATTTAAAAAGTTAAAGAAGGAAAAGAGAAGAAGGAGGTAAAAAAGGAAATCACATTTTTTTTTTTGTCTGTTTTTATTTTCATGTACTGGAAGGGAAACAGTTATTTATTTTCTCATTAAAAAAGAGCTTATACATTATTTTCATCTGAAACATGAAGGTCAGATTTCTGTGGCAGCATCTTCCGTTTTGTTGTGACATGTTTAATACAGGACAGTCTGACCTCATTCAATCTTAATGATTTTATTTTATCTAATACCATGGAATTTATTATAATAGTGAGCTATGGTATTCAGAAGTGGTTTTGAAGATTACCTCATATAATAAAGTAAAAAAAAAAGAAAGAAAGAAAAAAAGAAACCACAAAAGCTAAGGCTGTAGTAGGGAAGCAACATTGCCGTAGTCACACAGAAGGTCAATGAATAAGTCAAGAATCAAACTCAATTCTTCAATGCGATGCAATTTCTTCAAATAAAAAAATAAATAAAAAATCAGTGCTGGCATTTTCTCTACAGCCAAGTTTTCTAAAATCAAGAAGATACAATGCCAAATTAAAAGCACAAAGTTTTAAAAAATCAAACTGCTGTTACTGGCAAAGAACAGACAGGCCTTTCTTTGGTGGGGGCTGCTGATAAGTGCCTACAGAGCACACCAATACACCATAAACCTCGGCCTGAAGGCACTCAGCTATAGTTTCTTGGGCCAGTAAACCAAGCTCCCCAAAATAAGTGACTGGAAGCACCCCACTCTGCAAGTAAGCCCCCTGCCCAAAGACCATCAGCTTTACTTGCTCTGTGAATTGGGAAGCCCACCACTCTCTTTTGTGCTCTGGCTCTTGTTTCTTCTGCTGCTGCTCCTCTGCCATCCCAACTCACAGTTTTTTGTTCCTGGGTCTGGGAGGTTCCAAGTGCAAGGATCTCTGAGTTCAGTGATGAGGCTCCACTCCTGGCTCTTCTTCTTGGATGGTAGTGAGATTCTTTGCATCATTTTATACACATTAGAGTTCCAGTTTTTTGTTTTTTGTTTTTTAATATTTTATTGTGAATTATGTGATAGTTTACATGGGAGAACACTAGTTTTACATTCATTCTATAGTATATTGTCTCTCATTGCCATGGTTACAATCCCCTCCATGCAATCCTTGCCCCTCCCCATACCCCCCAGGTCTTCAGCACACAGTCACTCTCCCTCTCTGGATCTAAAGTCTCCAGCTGCTCCATCGCTCCACGTACAATCACAAATAACTCTGCTAACCACTCACAAATGATTCATATAACCCATCAGCGTCTCCCACCTTTCTTTACCCAGATTCATCAGGAAAAAGTGGTTTGGTGGGGGTGACAATGACTATGGCTTAAAAAGACATATGAAGTAGTTCACTGCACCACAGTAGAAAGAAATACAACAGAAAACATAAACAATAGACTCAATCAACAAGAAGAGAAGGTGATCCTTGAAAAAGATTAATAAAATCAACAAAGCACTAACAAAAGTAAAGGGACAAATTTTGTATAAGACCACTATTGTAAAAAGTCAAGAAAAGATTTTCACACTAAAATAAACATTCTTTGGTGGTTACTAAAGGTCGGAAGGGAAATGATGGTAAATTACAGCTAGAGTGAAGACCAGTTAATACCACTATTATTCAAATGTACACACCAACCACAAAAGCTGGAGGTGATGGTGTGCTGTGGAGTCGATTTCAATTTGCAGTGTCCCTGTATAGGGTTTCCAAGGCTGTAAATCTTTATGGGAGCAGAAAGCCTCATCTTTCTCCCATGGAACAGCTGGTAATTTTGAACTGCTGACTTTGAGGTTAGCAGCCCAACTGGTCACCAACCGCTACGCTATTCTACCAAGATCTTCAGAGTCCTGGTGTGGTGCTGTGAGTTAATGCGCTGGACTGCAAAGTCAGTAAGAACTACAAGGTCAGTGGTTCAAGCTCATCAGTCGCTCCTCAGTCACCCTATCCAGGGTTGCTATGGGTCAGAACTGACTTGATGACACTTAACAACAACAACAACCAATTTATTCAGTCTGAAATTGGTCAAATACTAACCAAGATGCATTAATAAGTACTAGTGATTGGAAAACGAAAATTAGAAACCAAGAGGAAGCATACATAGTTGGAAAATATGGCCTTGGTGATAGACAATGTTGGAGATCTCATGATAGAATTTCACAAGACCAATGACTTATTCATTGCAAATACCTTTTTTCAACAACAAAAATGGTGACTGTACATACTGATAAAGATCTCTGGTAGTGTAGTGGTTATGAATTGGGCTGCAAACCTCAAGGCCAGCAGTTCTAAACTACCAGCTGTTCCGTGGGAGAAAGATGAGGCTTTCTGTTCCTGTAAAGATTTATAGCCTTGGAAACTCTGTACAAGGTCACTGTGAGTTGGAACTGACTCCATGGCACATAACCACCACCACCACACATACTGATAGAGTCCTGTTGTGGTACTGTAGGATAAACACTAGACCTCAACGTCAATTTGAACTGCAAGGTGGCAGTTCAAACACACTAGTTGCTCCTCAGAAACCCTATACAGGGTGGCTATGAGTCAGAACTGACTCAAAAGCATTTACCAACAACAACAATGCACATGGATACCACCAGTCATCTGTCAATTTGTAGCACGGTGGTGGCTTGAGTGTTGTTGTGATGCTTGAAGCTATGCCACCAGTATTTTGAATAGCAGCAGCAGCAGCATCCCTGGTGGACAGATTTCAGCTGAATATTGTCAGATACAGTCCAAGATGATGAGCC
>NW_006408657.1:7245460-7247068 GCF_000296735.1 Chrysochloris asiatica
AGTGTATGCCCTTTGGTTGGTTGATGATGCATGGAGGGGATTGTAACCATGGCAATGAAAAAATATACAATAGAATGAATGTAAAACTAATGTTCTCCCATGTAAACTGTCACATAATTCATAATAAAACATTAAAAACAGTGGAACTCTTAATAAAGGTGTAAATTGTAAAAATAAAAAAGTATGTGAGCAGTCATCTAAAGTAGAATTATTGGTCTCTCCCAGTCTGGAGTAAAAAGGAGCAAAAAAATAAAGAAATAATAACTGATGAAGATACATGTAAATAATTAGTCCCATGGAGTAAAGGATCAGACAAATATCAGTCTCCATGACCCTGATACTTGAGGAATTTCATTGTGCCTTTACCTCTACCAATTGCTCTGAAAGGAGTAACAATAGAAGGTCCTGGATAGAATGGGAAGAAAATGTGGAACAAGCCACAAAATCACAAACAAAACAAAACAAAAAAACAGGTTTACTGGCCTGATAGAGACTGATGGAACCCCCAAAATTATAGCCCTCAATCACCCTTCGAATGACTCTACCTTCATGACTCAATTTTCAGCCAAATAATATACAGTCCTATAAGTGGCAGATACACACACCTTAGAATATTCAACTGTTAGAAATTAAAAGGACAGCATGTATGCAAGGAGAAAGTTCAGAAGGGTTAGGAAAGAAGGCTGATTGAAAATGGGAAAAAGAGGAAGTGGGATATATAATGTTACATTGTGGGGATTGACCACAATAAACAAGATGAAATAAAATGTGTATGAATAGCTGAATGGAAAACTAATCTGTTCTGTAAACCGTCACTCAATTCACACACACGCACACTTTTTAAAAAAAAAAAACCGGTTTCCAAAAAAAAGGAAAACAACCTTTTGAAATAAAAAAAAAAAAAATCCTTCTTCCAGTCTTTGAAAGCTGGCACAATAGATTACTCTTTCCACACAGTCAGGCTTGCAGTGAGTTTAGGGATCAGCCAGAGGTCAAAGTATAGTGTCAGCTTCGGTATATCTGAACATGCATCTGGCTCTGGGCATGTATGTGACTTTCTAAATTTTTCCATAAACACTCTTGCTTTTGAATGTTCTAATTTCACAAAGAAACTTTCTATCTACCTTCTCTTTCTGGTTTCTCCACGTCTATAATGCAACATTTGCATGCTCTAGCCCCAGGGGGGTTACAGGCTATTATAGTTTTTGAGCTTTGCCTGGTGTGCTTCCATTAGGTAAGTGTGCTTCCATTAGGTAAAGTGGGGGTGAGTGTTCTGTGTCAATCTCTCAGTTGTCTCCCAGAGAGGTTAAAAGAGATACACATAATAATTTGTGAATAAAATCAGCTCTGTTCCTTTCAGAGCCAGAGATCAGGACTGTTCTCTGGAAGAGGAAGCTGCCAGAGCTTTAGGAACTAACTTTAAACCATGGAGAGGATGAGGCATGGATAAGTAGTAAACCAAATCTCTCTTATTTGGAAGCCACCTTTTAATTGATTTGGAATTGAGTTAGTTGCAGGAACAAGGAATTGTCATTTATAATAACAAATTGTCTCAGTCAATATTGTAGTTGCTGTTGTTAAGTGCCATAGAGTCAGTTCCAACCCATA
>NW_006408657.1:7247948-7250587 GCF_000296735.1 Chrysochloris asiatica
TGTTGTCATTGTTGGGTGCTGTCCAGTAGGTTCAAACTCATAATGACCCTGTATAGGGTTTCCAAGGCTATACATCTTTGAAGGAGCAGAAAGTCTCATCTTTCTCCTGCAGAGCAAATGGAGTGTTTGAACTACCAACCTTGTGGTTAACATTTCAGTGCTTATAATCCTACAGCAGCACCAGTGCTCCAACATACTATTTAGTGAACTTCAGTTTATAAGCAAGGCATTATACTCCTGTTTCTGCAGCTCAGAGGGTGGTGATGTGTGTCTGTTGTCATTGAGTGCTTCCATTGCTCATCTGTCAGGGCTCTGCAAACCAAACCATCAAAGCACCTGGGGAAAAGCTGCCACAATGGACCCGATGTAATACTAGCTGCTTATATGAGAGCAACAAGCCTTCTGTTTCAGCTACTAAGTGGGAAAAACCTTCTTGTCCTTCTTGAATTGCACTCAAGCGAAGGCTCATTTTTCCCTAAAGATTTTCCAAACTATCATGGGAGAGAGCTTTTGTTTTAAGCATCTCTGAAGATATATGTCCTCATTGACAACATTCAGCTGCTGCAGAAGAAATCCTCGAGCATCGAGCATACTGTGAAACGAACAGCACACCAGACAAAAATTGACTCGGCAGTGATGGAAACCCTAAGGGAAAACTTATGCCTTTTGTGAAGTAGTCCCACTAGATATCATTAAATTGCAGAACACAAATCTCGTTTTATGACTTTGGCAACAGAGAAAGTGTTCTAACATTGCATTAGATTAAGATATTTCTTAAATGTTCAGTATAACTTAGAACAACCAGAATATAGGAATTTAGTGTAAAGACAGGGCAAGGGAGAATTCCCCAAGGAAAAAAATACATGAGGTTTTGTATTTTGAAACTTTGAAATCATATTGCTACTGATGTCCATACTTCCTTTTCTTGGCTGTGATACAATTTTATCGTACTTGCTTTGCTCCAGATGTTAAATCTGATTTGTAGATCACAAATGTTGCCTTCAAGTCAAGAAACCTTGCCAATTTGGTTTTGTCAATTATTATTCAGCTTCAGGAAGTCATGAAACCTTGTAGAACCTTAGCTTCTACGACAGTTTGTATTTTCCAAAGACAGTCTAAACTGTATCTTCTATTTGTATATTTTTCCATAGCACTTCCACTCCCTTGTTAGCTGGTGGACTCTAATTCCCCTCCCACTTTATCTAAATGAGTTTGTGGCCTGTTCTGCTTACAACCCCAGAAAGAAATGGAAATGAATCTGCTAGATTCTCAATGCTGGGTCATAAAAGGCTTTGCTGCTACTTCCATCTTCTCTAAAACACAGGCTCTTAGATTCTTGGGCCTATGTGTATTAAGTTCAATTACCCTGAGGCTGCCATGTTGTAAGGAAATTAGGAGAAGAAGCCACATGTAGTACTAATCTTAAAGTTTTTTTTTCCAGATAAATTGTCATAGATATGAATGAACAAGCCTCAAATGAATTCAACCTCAACTGTCAATTCATCCTAACCCTTACGGTTGAGTCACCAGGTATCATGGGCTTCTTATGTTGTTGTTAGGGGCAGCCGAGTCAGTTCCAACTCATAGTGACTACGCACAACAGAACAAAACACTGCAGTCCTGTACCATCCTCACAATCATTATTATGCTTGAAGCCATTGCTGCTGCCACTGTGACAATCCAACTCATGGGGGGGAGGTCTTCCTTGTTTTCGCTGAACGTTCACATGATGTCTTTCTCCAGGGACCAGTCATTCCTGATAACATGTCCAAAGTATGAGAGACAAAGTCTGGTCATTCTGGCTTCCAAGGAGCATTCTGGTTGTACTTCTTCCAACATAGACGGGTTTTCTTTTGGCAGTCCATGATACTTTTAATATTCTCCTTCAACACCATAACTCAGACACATATTGTCTTCCTTATTCACTGTCCAACTTTCACATGCATATGAAGCTATGGAAAATACCATGGCTTAAGCCAGGTTCACCTTAGTCCTCAAACTGACATCTTTGCTCTTCAACATTTTAAAGAAGTCTTGTGCAGCAGATTTGCCTAGTTCAACAAGCCATTTGATTTCTTGACTGCTGCTTCCATGAGTGTTGCTAGTAGATCAATGCAAAATGAAGTCTTTGACAATTTTAATTCTTTCTCTAGTTATCATGATATTATTAATTGGTCCAGTGGTGAGGATTTTTGTTTTCTTTACATTGATATGCAACCCATACTGAAGTCTGTGTTCTTTGATCTTCATCCGTATTTTAAATCTTCTTCACATTTATCAAGCCAGGTTGTATTATCTTCATATCACAGGTTGTCAATGAGTCTTCCTCCAATCCTGATGACACATTCATATTCAAATATTCCAGCTTCTTGGATTATTTGTTCAGCATACAGACTGAAGAAGTACGGGGAAATAATACAGCCCTGGTGCACACATTTCCTGATTTCAAACCATTGCGTGTCCCCTTGTTCTGCTCAAGAAACTGCCTCTTGGTCTAAGTACAGGTTCCTCATGAGCACAATTAATAGTTCCAGAATACTCATTCTTCACAATGTTATCCATAGCTTGTCATAATCTGCATAGTTAAAAGCCTTGAATAGTTAATAAAGCACAGGTAACCATGTTTCTGGTAATCTTTG
>NW_006408657.1:7251722-7268703 GCF_000296735.1 Chrysochloris asiatica
TTACTCTATTAGCCTACTTCAAAAATTATTCAACTCACTGACGCTTCTAACCTATTGATCTCTTTACACTGTGCATACCATTGATGTTCTCATTTCCCAATTTTTCCAGCTTAGGTTTCATAATCCATCAGTACGAGTGCTCTATTGCAAGTATCCCCATTTATCTGTCACTTAGTTTCACTGTAATAGTGTGTCTGTTGCTGTGATTCTGGAAATTATGCCACAGTGTTTCAAATACCAACAGAGTCACCCTTGGTGGATAGGTTTCAGTGGCGCTTCCAGACTAAGAACAGACTTGGAAGAAGGAATAAGCCCATTTATGAGGAATAAGTACAGGACTGTTAACTGCAAGGTCAGTGGTTCAAATCCACCAGCCGATCCTCATAAACCCTATACAGGGTTGATATGAGTCATAACAGATTATATGGCACTTAACAAAAACAACAGCAAGTCATTGAAAACCCTATGAATAGTAGTGGAATATGTTCTGATATACTGCCAGAAGATGAGACCCTCAGATTGGCAGGCACACAAAATACAATTGGGGAAGAGCTACCTCCTCAAAGTAGAGTTGACTTTAATAGTGTGAATAAAGCAAAACTTTTGGGACCTTCATTAGTAGATAAGACATGATTCAGCTACAAACATCCATTAATAATCAAAATATTAAATATATAAAATATGAATCTAGGAATATTGGAAGTCATCAAAAATGAATTGTATGTAACACATAAAGATTGATATCCTAGTGAGCTGAAATGTACAACTATAGGATAGGAATCAGATAATCATATGGTTTATTATGCTGAGACTGAAAAATTCAAGAGAAATGGTGTCACATTAAAACTAACATTTCAGTGTTGATATTAAAGAACAGTGCTATCTGTGAATGGATAATACCCATACACCTCCAAGGAAGACCAATTAACACAACTAGTATTCACATTTAAGCACCAACCATCAAAATCAGCAATAGTGAAATTGAAGACTGCTACCAATTTCATGTTTGGTAAGGTGGAGGGTTGGAGAAAAAGAGGAAGACCCCCAATGAGATGGATTGGCCAAGTGGCAGCATTGATGGACTCAAGCATGGCAACAATAGTGAGGTTGGCCCAGGATTGAGCAGTGTTTCGTTCTGCTGTGCATAAGGTCGCTTTGGGTCAATACCAACTCGATGGCACTTAACAACAAAAACAACAACAAACAATTTCTTCAGAATCCTGGTATGGCACTACAGAATAAGCACTCAACCATGAGGTAGGTTTGAACCACAAGGTTGGCAGTTCAAACTCACCAACTGTTCCTTGGAAAGCCTATACAGGTCGCTATGAGTTGGAACCAACTATACAGCACTTAACAAGAACAACCAACTTCTCTAGTCTGAAATTGAAAAAAAAACCAACAACATACAATCAAGATGCATTGATAATTACTGTGATTGGAATGCAAAAGTTGGAAGTAAATAGGAAGGATGTGTAATTGGAAAATATGGCCTTGATGATAGAAATAATGCTGGAGATCACATGATAGGAATTTTGAAATTCTAACAACTTATTCATTGCAAATACCATTTTTAAACAACATAAATGGTGACTATACATGTGCACTTAACCAGATTGAATACCCAGAAACAAAATTGTTTATATATGTGTGAAAAGATGAAGGGGAAGTTTAATGCCATCAACCAAAACAAGGCCAGGGGCAGATTGTGGAAGAGACCATAAATTGCTCATATACAAGTCCAGACTGAAGATGAAGAAAATTAAAATAAGTCCACAAGAACCAAAATATGACCTTGAGTATATTCCACCTGAAGTTAGAGACCATCTGAAGAACAGATTACATGCATTGCATACTAATCCCCAAAACTCGGACAAGTTGTGGGATGATATCAAAAACATCATACATGAAGAAAGCAAAGTGTCATTAAAAAAGATAAGAAGGAAACCACCAAAGTGGGTGCTAGAATAGACTTTGAAACTTGCTCTTCAATGTAGAGTACCTAAAGCAACTTGAAGAAATGGTGAAGTACAAAAAAAAAAAAAAGTTGAACATAAAATCTCGAAGGACAGCTCGAGAAAACAAAGTAAATTAAACATGCAAAGATCTGGATTTAGAAAACCAAAATGGAAGAACATGCTCAGTATTTTTCAAGTTGAAAGAACTGAAGAAAACAGTCAAGTCTCAACTTTCAATATTGAAGGCTTCTATGGGCAGAATCCTGAATGATATACAGTTAGCATCAAAAGAAGATGAGAAGAATGCATAGCACACCAAAAAGAATTAGTCAATTTTCAACCATTTCTGGAGGTAGCCATTTCAGGATCAAGAACAGTGGTATTGAAGGAAGAAATCCAAGCTCCACTGAAGGCATTAGCAAAAAACAAGGCTTCAGGGATTGAGGGAATACTAACTGATATGTTTCAACAAACTGATACAGCACAGAAAACACTTAATAGTCTATGTCAAAACATTTGAAAGGTAGGTGTCTGGCCAACTGACTAGAAGAAATCATTATTTGTTTCCATTATAAAGAAAGGTGGTGCTACAGAATCCATAAATTATCAAAATATATCATTAATAGCACAAGTAAGTAAAATTTTGCTGAAGATAATTCAAAAACTTTTGCAGCAGTATATTGACAAGGAACTGTCAGAAATTCAAGCTGGATTCAGAAGAGTTCAAGGAACGAGGGGTATCATTGCTGATGTCAGATGGATCTTGACTGAAAGGAGAAAATACAAGAAAGATGTTTGTTTGTGTTTTATTGGCTATGCAGAAAGCATCTGTGTGGATCATAATAAACTATGGATAACATTGTGAAGAATGGGAATTCCAGAACACTTCATTATGCTCACGACAAACCTGTACATAGACCACGAGACTGTCGTTCTAACAGAACAAGGGGATACAGTGTGGTTTAAAATTAGGAATGGTGTGTGTGTCAAAGTGGTATCCTTTCACCATATTCATTCAATCTGTATGCTGAACAAGTAACCCAAGAAGGTGGATTATATGAAGAAATACTTGGCTTTAGGATTGAAGGAAGCCTCATTAGCAACAAGAGACATATAAATGACACAAACTTGCTTGCTGAAAGTGAAGAGAACTTACTGATGAAGATCAAAGAATACAGCCTTCAGTATGGATTACAATGCAATGTAAAGAAAACAAAGATCCTCACAACTGGACCAATAGACAACATTATGATAAATGGAGAAAAGTTCGAAGTTCTCAAGATTTTATTTGACTTGGACCTACAATCAAGTTCATGGAAGCAACAGTAAAGAAATCAATATATTGCATTGAGCAAATCTGCTAAAAAGATCTCTTAAAAAATGTTAAAGAGCAAAGATATTACTTTGAGGACTAAGGTGCACCTGACTCAAGCCATGGCATTTTCAATTGCCTCTGATGCAATGAAAAGCTGGACAATGAATAAGGAAGACCAGAAAAGAATTGATGCCTTTAAATTATGATGTTGGTGAAGATTATGAAAAATACCAGGGACTGCCAGAAGAACAAACAAATCTGTCTTGGAAGAAGTACAACTAGAATGCTCCTTAGAAGCGAGAATGAGAAGACTTCCTCCCACGTACTTTGGACATGTTATCAGGAGAGACCAGTCTCTAGAAAAAGACATCATGCTTAGTAGAGTAGAGGGTCAGCGAAAAATAGATGTATTGACACATTGGCTACAACAATTAGATCAAACATTGTGAGGATGATGCAGGACTGGGCAGTGTTTTGTACTGTTGTGCATAGGGTTGCTGTGAGTTGAAACTGACTCAATCATACCTAAAAACAATAATGTTACAAACATGCTTAACTTTTTCCCGTTTCTCCTTTCATTTCACAAGGTTAGCAAACCTTAACTATCTTATGCAGCAGGAGAAAAATTTACAAATGTGTCGATAGGTCCTATTTTCAATCTTGATCAGAAATGTAAAATAGATATTTGGTAGATGCCAGGCTTACTATGCTTCTCCCAGATAGACTTTTCTCACAATCCAAAATAACCATACTAATCTTCCTCACTTTTCTTCAAACACTCCCCCTAAGTATGCCAACTGATGGCATTGTCTCATATTTCAAACAGACAGGAATGTCCCATCTCTCCACCTCCAAAATTATAGTTGTACCAACATTCACCAATGATTTTCTACCTAACCAATAGGCCACATATGTAAATTGTTTCTGCTGCTATTTAACCACGTGGAAGCTAATTCTTCTACTGGTTTGCATTCTATCCTCTCTCACTTGGACAACTTCCCTTTCCTTTTATCATTAGTTTACCCTCTAATAGCTCATCCCCATTACAATGCAAATTTTAAATATTGAAAATTTCCTGTCTGCATTCATTTTGAAATACAAACACTGTTTTTATTTTAATATATTTTTATTTATAGTTATGAAACAAATAAAATTAAAAGCATTAGAAAAGATGCAGAGGATTAAAAAATTGACTTTTTAAAAATAAGTATCCCTGAAGAAATTATTGTAATCTTTTCCTCTTTGGTTGATGTAAAGATATATATATAATACAACGTTTGCCATTTCAACATTTTTCACATGTACAATTTAGTGACATCAGCAACAATAACCATACTGTGCAATCACCACCCACATAAGTTGCCAAATTTTTATAGCCATAATTAGAAACTCAATTGTTTCCTAATCAGTTTTATATTCAACTATTTTTTCCCTCCATGCAGCCCCTAGTAATCACTATTAAAACTTTGTTGTTGTTGTTAAGTGCCATCAAGTTTGGCTACTTTTAAATTCCCCAAGTGGAGGTATTTTTCTTATTGTCCATCAAGATTACGATTAAAGATTTAGAAATCATTTACTATTATTCCTAGGTCTTGGAACTTAGACCAAATGAGTCTTCTTTCCAAATATAGAATTCACATTTTCTGAAAGGTGTTAATATCATTTTTGTGTTTTAAACTAATTGAGTTTTAGAATGGTATGAGCATGTCATCTGTTACAGAAAGTGCATGAAATTATTTGAAGGAAAAAAAGGAACCCCTCCTTTTTTTGAGTAAACTTCTAGAGAGAATATTAGAGATAGTTTCTCATTATTCTTCTTTCTTTCTTTAATGTTTTTATTGTGAATTGAGTGAAAGTTTACATGGCAGATCATCAATTTTACATTCAAGAAATCATACACCTTGTTTCATTACAATGCATATAATTCCCTCCATGTACCATCAGTTAACAGTATTTCTCTCTATTCATTTTAGCTCTTTTTTTTTTTTAACACTCAGGCATATATAATAATTTACACCACCAAAGGGCACATTCTGAAAGTCTGCTTGCTGGCAGTCCCTCTCTTCCCATGAATCTTGAGTCCTCAGCTGTTCCTTTTTTCCATGTCCCCATCTCTGCCTCCATCTCTGGTGTAGCTGCTTTTCTGGATAAGGTCTTGCATTCCATTTTCACTCTTCTGCATTGATGGTCCTAGGGTCTTCTGTTTCTGGACTGCAAGATCAACTACTCCCCAATTTTTTGTTACAAAACTTCTACCTTTACAATTGTGACAGTCACAATTAGTCATGATAGCAATTACTCACTATTGAACCATAAGAATCGTATGCCCATTTCTTTTTACCAGACCCGTCTAGACAAAATGAAAACTATTCAGTGGGGACATTATCTTCTCTCACAAATTCTTAAACTAAACTCCCTCTTGAAAGCTCGTAAGCCAGTCACTTCATGCCTTTATCACCCCCTCATTTTAGGTAGCCAATGTCTAAGTTGCCCATTCCTATCTACCCTGTGTATAGAGGGGATAGCATTCATACTTGATGTAGACTTCTTCCCTCTCTGTTGATATTTAGAGCTACTCTGCACAGGAACTTTTTAAAGTGTTGAAGAGCAGAGATGTAAACTTGAGGATTAAGGTGTGCCTGGCCCAAGCTATGGTATTTTCAATAACCTTGTATGGATGCAAAAGCTGAACAGTGAATAAGGAAGATCGTAGAATTGATGCCTTTGAATTGTGGTGTTGAAAGAGAATACTTAAAGTGCCATGGACTTCCAAAAGAACCAATAGATCTGTTTTGGAAGAAGTGCAGTGAGAGTACTCCTTGGAGGCCAGGATGGCTAAACTCTGTCTCTCATACTTTGGACATATTGTCCAGAGGGAATAGTCGCTGGAGAAGGATGTCATGCTGGGTACAACGGAGGGTCAGAAAAAAAGAGGAAGACTTCCAACGAGATGCATCAGCCAGGTGGCATCATTGATGGTGTCAAGTGTGGCAGCGGTAGTGAGATTGGCCCAGGATCGGACATTGTTTCGTTCTCCTGTGCATGGAGTCGCTATGAGTCGGTTCCGACTCGATGGCACCTGACAACAACAACCTCCATCAAATTCATCAAATTGTAGCAATTTACCCTCATTTGCTTTATTAAAAATTATTTGTTTGTTGTTGTTGTTTTAGTCTTCCTCTAGTTGAATTCTGATCATCAAGCTATTAAGGCTAGGTAAAATGGGTAATATCTGCAAGTTTGGGTGTTATTGTGCATCTCCCCTCACTTCATATCAGCAGGATGCTTCACTCTCAGCTCTAGCCCTCCGTGGCTATGTCCTTGCCCATGGGCTCAGGTGTCCCCAGGTCTCACCACAGTTTGGACCAACCAGCCATTCCTCTTCTCGCCCTCATCTCCAGGTCAACAGGAGTCAATGGAATGTGATTGAAATCAGACCATATCTTCATTGCTGCCTCTCTCATTATTCTTTGAGTGTGTTTTTCTGTGTTACTGAGGTCAGAAGAAGCTGCTATTGGGTTATTATCTGTATGCAGGTTTAACTGGATACTATTTTAGAGCAGACCTATGTATATGAGATGTTGACTCCTCTGTCAAATACACTAAAATCCCTAGTCTCGATATTAATACCCATATCTGGATCCTCTTGTGTTTTTAGTTTAAATTAGAATTTAACAGATTAAGCTTAACATGGTTAACAGATCTCTAGAGGAATGCATTTCTGATGAGTTTTGCGTGGTCTCTTTGCCATAACAATGGACAGGCACAGATATAGCATAATGAAGACTCACAACAAAGTGTGTCATGCATTTTACTTTATTTTGTATTGTGAGTAGTGAAAGGGTTGATCTAACTGGTGAAATACTCAGGAAATATAAGTTACAGTTCCCCCCCCCCAAAAAAAAAGGAAAAGGAGGCAGAGATAAATGTAAACATTAGCTCTGTTGGTAGTCATTTATCAGATTCTTACCTACAGTCTTTCCACTCAATTTTCTAGAAAACCTGATTGCCTCAAAGTAATAAACTTAGCTAGATACAATTTCAAGATTTAAATGAGAAAGATGCTAGGTAGGGGACATTTTCCACTTATTTCATTGCTTGAGGTCATTATGCCATATCTGTACAACTAAGGTTTCCTTTAACCTAACAGAGAAAGAAACTGAGATGCTATTACATCATTTCATGTAACAAATGAAAAATTATTATTGTACCTCCATTTCTGCCCTCCTGGATTTACACAATTCTTTGCATGAATTTTCCCCTTACATACACAATAAATCCTACAATATATGAGGGAGTTTCAGAATGTTTGTGCAAAAGCAAAATGAAAAGATCACAAATTTTCCCCATGCACATTTTGATGCTCTCATATTATTATTCTTGCTTAGAAAGTGCGATTCTAAATTCCAGTTTGGTGGAGACACAGAACTACTCTTTATCTTAAGACTTCATCATTGTTGCATTAATGCATCACTCTGTGAATGTTCCAGGGTTTCAGAAGAAGCAGTCTCAGATTCTGAGTGAGGCTGAAGAGGAAGAAGGAGGAGGGAAATAGCGGATAGAGTTAAGACTGTATGTACTCGCATTCACGAGATAGAGAAGAAGAGGCCACACAAATGTGCCCACTTTGTGAAATTCTTTATGTTAAGTGTTTATGGTTTGTGTACTTTTCTGTATGCAAGCCATTGTTGTTTGTTGTTGTTGTTAGGTACTGTAGAGTCATTTTTGAATCATAGTGACCCCATGCACAACAGAATGAAACACTGCCCAATCCTATGCCACCCTCACAATTATTGCCATGCTTGAGCCCATTGCTGCCGCCATGGTATCAATCCATCTCATTGGGGGTCTTCCTCTTTTTCACTGACCCTCCACTTTATTAAGCATAATGTTCTTCTCCAGGGATAGTATGTCTGAAGTATGAGAGACAAAGTCTCACCATTCTGGCTTCCAAGGAGCATGTCTTCCAATATAGGTTTGTTTGTTCTTCTGTTTTGTACTTTCAATATTCTTCTCCAATACCATAACTCAAAAGCATCAATCCTTCTGCAGTCTTCCTTATTAATTGTCCAACTTTCATATGCATATGAAGCAATTGAAAATATAGTGCTTTCCTCTTCCAACACCATAATTCTAATGCATCGATTCACAAACCATTTGCACCACTCAGGGACCTCTTGATACAAAAATAACCTGATTGAATTACTTAGAACATTGAGAGATTTTGAATTACAATGCCAAAGTCAGGGAAACTTAGCATAAGGAAAAGTTATAAAATTGCAGATCTATCAATATAAAATTTGAGGTCCTCAACATTCTTTATAGTTGTCACTTTATAGGAAAGAGAATTACATTAATGGTGAGAAACACTTTTGTCTTCTCACTAACTAGAAAGGCAAAGTACAATCTATGGGAAACAGAAGAAGGCAAAGAGAAGGGCTTTTTTTTATTATTGTAATTATTGGTTTAGTGATTTAGTGTACTTGGTCACAATATAAGAAGCCCTGATAGCACAATGAGTTAAGCAGTGAACTGGTAACCTCAAGGTCAGTTATTCAAATCCTTCCATGGGAGAGAGATGAGGCAGTCTGCTCCCATAAAAGTTTACAGTCTCAGGAACCCTGTGGAGCAGTTCTGCTCTGTTCTGTAGGTCACTATGAGTCAGAATAGACTCAGTGGCAACATGTTGAGTCACAATAGTTATAATTTGTGATTATCTATAAGTCCAATGCTAAGAATTGCCTTGTTTAATATTGACAAAATTCTTGCAAGGCAAGTGTTACTATTTCCATATTGGAGATGAAGAACCTGCGTAGAAGGACCAGAGACAACTCAGTGAACAAAAGATACAGGGCAATTGATTCTGGTACAGAAATAAGAAAAAGAAGAAAAGGGAACAGAAACCAACCAGAGAAGGCCAAAGGACTGACCCAAGACCTAAGAGACAGAAAAGAGAATGCAGACCACAGCTGATTTGGGTCTGGAAAGTCTCTGGACTGTGTTCCTGCTCACATTCCCCAGACCTTTCCTTGAGACAAGATAATGGAGAAAGGATGTACATTATAAGAAGTAGTACAGGGTCGCTATGAGGGAGAAATGATTAGACAGCACTTAACAACAACAACAAAAAACAAGTGTTAAAAATACCAAAATAGTCTCAAAATAAGCTGAAAATGTTGTCAGTCTTTGTTATTATTCTAATTGAAAACCACAGCAAACTAATTTAAAGAAAATAAATTTTTAAATTACTTCCTTTGAAGCACCTAAAAATGGCTTTTTCTTTAACAATGTTTAGTTCCTGTAAGGGGGCTGTTAAGACCATGTTTTTTCTATTATTGTGGGACTGTGAGAACTATAATGAAGATGCGTATTTAAAAAAAAATTAAGGCACATATCACCTCTTATAACACCTCTTTAGGATATTCAAATGTAAATTAATCCCCTCTAAGGTCGGCACTGCAGGATAATGGGCTGGACCACAAGGTTGGTTAGAACCACAAGGTCAGCATTTGAAATTTACCAGCTGCTTCTCGGAAAACTTTTGCAAGGCCACTATGAATTGGAACCGACTTGATAGCACTTAACAGCAACAACGAGTTAAGTTCAGGAGCCCTGGTGGCACTGTGGGTTAAGCATTGGGCTGCTAACTGCAAGGTCAGAGTATTGAACCCAACAACTGAGGAGAAAGGTGAGGCAGTCTAATCCCATACAGATTTACAGTCTAGGAACTGGTACATAGACTAAGAGGCAGTAGTTCAAACAGAATAAGGGCTCCTGAATGGTTTAAAATCAGGAAAGATGTATGCCAGGGTTGTATCCTTTCACCATACTCATTCAACCTGTACACCAAGCAATCCAAGAAGCTGGATCATGTGGAGCAAAACTGGCATCAGGATAGGAGGATGACTCAGTAACAACCTAAGATATGTAGATGACACAACCTTGCTTGCTGAAAGTGACGAGGACTTGAAATACTTACTGAGGAAGATCAAAGATTATAGCCTTCAGTATGGATTGCAACTAGACCAATCAATAATATCACAATAAATGGAGAAAAGGTTGAAATTATCAAAGACTTCATTTGGATTAAATCAACAATCAATACTCATGGAAGCAGCAGTCAAGAAGTCAAATGGTGTATTGTATTAGGCAAATACGTTGTTACACACGACCTCTTTAAATTGTTAAAAGAGCAAAGGTATCAGTTTGAGGACTAAGTTGGGCCTGACCCAAGCCATGGTATTTTCCATCTCCACATATGCATGTGAAAGTTGGATAGTGAATAAAGAATACTGTCCAGGAATTGATACATTTGAATTATGGTGTCGATGGAGAATACTGATAGTACCATGGACTTCCAGTAGAACAAACAAATTTGTTTTGGAAGAAGCACAGCAAGAATGCTTCTTAGAAGTCAAGATGGCGGGACTTTGTCTTTCATACTTTGAACCTATTATCAGGAGGGAACAATCTCTGGAGAAGAACATCATATTTGGTAAAATGGAGGGTCAGGGTAGAATATGAGGACCCCTAATGAGATGTATTGACACAGTGGCTGCAACAATTGGGTCAAACATAACAATTGCAAGGCTGGTACAGGACCCCGCAGTGTTTCACTGTGTTGTGCATAGGGTTCCTATGAGTCAGGACCAACTTGACAGCACCTAACTAACAACAAGACCCTCCTAAACTGTGAGAGAATCCATTTCTGTTTGTTCAAGACCTCCAATTATAGTACTTCTGCTATAGCTGCACTCAATAATTAAGACAATCACCAAAGAGGTAAGTGTAGAACCCAGACTTGCAGAATCTTGTGCTCTACCCCTTGGCCTTCTTTGAAACCATATTGGTGGCAGCAAACCATATGTAGTAAGAAAGTCTAATCCTCTTTAAGCCTCAAATTGCTACCACATAACCAGTCATCGACATCGTTGTTGTTGTTAAGTGCCATCTAGTTGGCTCCAATTCATAGAGACCCTGTGGTTAACAGTCCAGTGCTTATCCTACAGCACTACACAATGACCCCATTGTTGTTTGTTGTTAAGTGCCATCGAGTCAGTTCTAACTCATAGCGACCCTGTATAGGGTCCCGAGCAGCAACTAGTGAATTTGAACCACCGACCTTGCAATTCAAACCAACATTACTGTCCTGTGCTTATCCTAGAGCACCACATCAGGACTCCATTGTTGTTGTTGTTGTCAAGTGCCATCAAGTCAATTCCAACCCATAGTGACTCTGTATAGGGTTTCCAAGGAGCAGCTAATGAGTTTGAACCGCCGACCTTATGGTTCAAACCAACCCATTAGTGGGGACAATTAAGCTTCTGGCTGAATACCCTGAATGCTTTGTTTTTCCCGCTCTTAACTGTAGTTCTTCCTAGATTTTCTGTTTTTTAATTCACAGATGAGAAAAGCAAGGCTTAAAGTAGTTAATGCAAGTACCTGGGGGATTGCAGCAAGTAATTGTCAGAGAAGAGAGGCAGACACATTGTTTGACTTGGAAGAACATGAGGTGGGATATGAAACCCAGACCAAAATTGACCTGCCTGTTGGGTATGGCTTTTCATGGTCACAAAGTATGCTTAATGAGAACTTGCACAAGAAGGTGCAGCTAGTTCAAAAGGTCCAACCTCCATATCCCTCCTTTCCAATTTGCTGTTGCTAGGTACCATTGAGTAGGTTCCGACTCATAGCGACCCTGTGTAGGATTTCTGCCATTCTCAATCCAGCACTTATCCTACACTACCACTCAAGGACCCCTCCCTTCCAATTAGGCATTGGCAAAGGAGATAGGGAGTTGTTCTGGGCAATTGATTGAAAGGGAAACATTGACAAAAAGTCTCTGAAGAAGCTATGAGTATAGCATGTTGATGACATGTTAAGAAATTTGTCCCTTTACAAGCTTCCTGTTTATAGGTAAATTCTAGAGATTCTCAGTTTAGGACACAAGAGTTACATTCAGCGTCACCTTAGAAATAGATGCCAAGGTACTATTTTCAAATGTTTACATTGCCATCCACCACAGTGAAGATGGGTACCCATGTGGGGTCACTCAGGAACAAGGATACTTCTTTAGCTTTAAGTGAAATCATGTCTGACATTTGGAAACACACAAATCCCTGAGTGACCCCTCACACTTAACCCACCGCACTGCTAGGGCTCATTCCTTCCTATGGACCTGGGAAGACAGGCATCTCATAGAGGTTAACTGGTAAAGATAAACTCTGAGAGTCAGAACAACTTTCTTAGTCTCAGGAGAGCAAGCCACACAAGTTGTAAACAACACTAATTTTTTTGTAGTTTCACCACACGGTGAAGTAGGTGGCTCTTGAGCATCAATTAGAATAGAGCACCGTTACTTTTATTTAGCCAGAGTGATTTAATCCTGTTAACAATGGCACTTTTGGAATGAACATTCCATTTATGCAGTGTTCCTTATGATTAGAAAAGCTCCTGCTTCATCAACTCTGCTATGGGAATGGAGGCTTGGGCAGAATTGCTAATGTACGGTGGCTTTTAGAGCCCCAAATGGCAGCAGGATTAGTTTAGCCTGCAGTGTTACACGCCGCCATTACTATGCAGTGGACACATTTCCAAGATGGATACTTGCCGGGTAGCAGCATGCTTCCTCAAGTTAATATCTCGAGCAGGATTAATAACCCCACTGGCAGCAGCTCTCTTTCTTGCACACTTGGCACACATTATAGTTTAAGCAAATGCCATTTGAATGCATCAAACCTCCTGCTTGCTTTGGGATGGCATGACCCTCTCTGACTTCAGAAATGAGCCTTTCATTTTCTTCCTCTGGCTGTCATTCATCATAACCATCATGTCTGCCAGCTCAGGAAGACACTTGGCATCAGGGGCGGTCCAATGCAGTGGGGAATAAAGGAATGCCCATTAATGAGGCTTCAAAAATAATTTAAGATGCTTACCACCCCAACCTTCCGCCCACCCAAACTGAATATTTTACCAGCCTGCCTTAATCACTCAACAGACATTTTTTGGTTAAAATACAAATTTCTAGAAGGTGTTCTGAAAATGAAAAGATGACACACATTGGGGGTAACATAGAGCGGGGCTCAGTAAATGTTTGCTGATTGAAATGTTTATTAAATGGTATCAGTCTTAAGAATGTTATTGTGAATTAAGTCCTGAGACCAAGATCATAAAGAAAAAATCCTGTGAGGAAGGGACACAGGTGGAAGCAGGTCAGTGACCTTGTGGAGGGCACCGGGCAGGAAGGGATGGAACACAGGGGGAGACAGATAAGTGACCTGGGCAGGAAGGATGTGAACACTGAGGACTGTGAGCTTCAAGTATCGAGGAGCCTTGACTGACCCTCTCCTCTAAGATACTCAACACCAGGAACAGTGTCTGACAATATACAAGGCATTTAGTACATTTCTTAATAAATGAAAAGGTAAAATACATTTATATCAAGGTTTTGCATGTGACCCAGTACAGTCCAGCTGTGTGACCTTTAACAACTTACTTGATCTCTCTGAACTTGTTTTTCTCATCTGTGATGCAGTGTGGTGGTTACTAATAGTTCAATACAGGAAATGACTGCAGAGACTGAGGATTGAAGAGTGGGCCAAGAGCTCAGGAAAAAGAGTGAGAGTCTTTCAGTAAAAAAAAAACTTGAAAAGACAGAAATGAATCTAATAGTTTGTAAGTAAGGTGGGGGGGGGGGAGAATGGTGAAGTGTGAGAAAATGCTATCAAGATTTTCCCCAACTCCTTCCTCAGGGCTTGGGTGTTCATCCTATAAGAAGGCAGTATTTACCAGCTATTGATTCAACCATGTTTTCACATATTGTCTAATTTCATTTTAACAACAATTGTTTGTATTAATTTACATCTGCTATCATTTCCATGTTATATGTGAGGAAACCAGAAGTTGACACAGCTGATAAGGGGCAAATCTGAGACTGTAGCTTACAGGAAGTACCTCCTGAAGAAGTTGGATCTAGACCAGAGGTCACGAGATACAAGATATTTGTGTATAAAAAAAAAGTCTATGGATGTTTATTATGAGGCCAGTATAGGTGAGAGAGAAAGGCCCATGAACTTTAGGTGATATGTTGGCTTTGAGACTGAAAATTCAGCTAGAATTGAGTTTAGATCCAGGCTTGAAGGGTATTTAAGGACCACAATCTCAGGGGGTTCACCAGTCTCTATTCAGTGAATAAGCCTGGCATTTTTATGGTTTTGAGTTTCATTCCACATTTTTCTCCCACTCTATCCAGGACTTGCTATTGTGATTCCTTCCAGAGTGGTCAGCAGTGGTAGCCAGTCACCATCTAGTAGTTCTGGTCTTGAGGTCATGGATGTTGGGGTTCATGTAATCCATGAACCCTTTGGACTATTTGTTTACATGTATCTTTGATTTTCTTCACTCTTCTTTGCTCCAGATGAGGAAAGACCACTAGTTGGGCCTTAAATGGCCATTCACAAGAATTTAAGATCATAATTACTATTCCTCACAGTAGGATGTAAAACAATGCACTTGTGGATTATGTTATACCAATTGACATTGGTGTCCCTGAGACTATGATCCTGAACCCCCTTGTCCAACAACTCATTCTCTCAAAGGACTTGTTTATGACTAAGAAGTTTTCGTAGCATTTCTCCCTATATGCACTACTATATTCATGGATGTATTTACAGCACCCATAAATACATATGTAGAAATATCCTCTGTCTAATGATAGAGTCAACAAGAAGGCAGATAGGGTAGACATGCAGTAAGGAGCTCCGTCAGCAACAACACAGAATACCAGACCAAGCAGGCTCAGGAGATGGTGCTAGAACTCTGAATCACATATAAAGGAATATTTAGAAGCTTGGAAGGTTTACAACTAGGGGATTTGTAGTAGAATCAAGAAATCTATTGCTTTCTAATCCAAGATGCTCAGCTGCTCCTGGAGCCACAATCTTGGGAGAGACCAAGGAGTGAAAGGATCAGAACAGCCACGAGCACCTGACAGAACCGCAGAGATACAGATGTGGATATGCTTTTTTTTTTTTCTTTTTCTTTTTTTTTTGGTATCTGTTCATTGGTCTCTTGCTGTCTGTGTTCCTCCATTCTGGTGAATAGAGGGGAAGCCTGAGAGAATGAACACCACACCCCCACCCCTGGAGGGTTCTATTACGCATGCACACAGATCTACTCGAAATTTCAAGTGACAGTTTCCACTTAAAACCAAACAGTCACCACTCTTCTGTCAATTTGCCATACTGTAGTGGCTTGTGAGTTGCTGTGATTCTGAAAGCTATGCCAGTAGTATTTTAAATACCAGCAGTGTCACCCATGGTGGACAGGTTTCAGATGAGCTTCCAGACAAAGACAGACTAGGAAGAAAGAGTGACGAACTACTTCTGAATATTTAGTCACTGAAAACCTTATGAATAGCATAGAAACACTGTCAGAAATAGTGCCGGGAAATGAGCCCCTCAGGTTGGAAGGCATTACTCCTCAAAGGAGAGTTGACCATGATGAGGAGAATGGAGTAAAACCTGTGGGAGAAAAGCCAGCAGGACCTTCATTTGCTGATGGGGCACAACTCAAAATGAAGAGAAACAGCTGTAAACATCCACTGAAAATCGGAACATGGAATGTATGAAATATGAATCTGGAAAAATTGGAAGTTGTCAAAAATGAAATGGAACACATAAACATCAATATCTTAGGCATTAGTGAGCTGAAATGCACTGGTTTGGGCCATTTTGAATCGTACAACCACATGGTTTATTATGCCGGGAATAACAAATTGAAGAGGAATGGTGTTGCATTCATTGTCAAAAAGAACATATCCAGATCAGTCATGAGGTACAACACTGTGATATCCATGTGCCTACATGGAAGCCCAGTTAATGCCAATATTATTCAAATTTCTCACCAATCACTAAAGCCAGTGAGGATGAAATAGAAGAATTCTACCAACTATTTCAATTTGAAATCAATTAAACATGCAATCAAGATGTATTGATCATTACTGGTGGTTGCAATACAACGTTTTAGAGCAAAGAGAAAAGATCAGTAGTTGGAAACTATGGCCTTGGTGATAGAAATGATGCTGGAGAACGCAGGATAGAATTCTGCAAAATCAATGATTTGGTCATTTCAAATAACTTCTTTAGACAGCATAACAGACAACTGTACACATGGACCTCACCAGATAGAATACATAGAAATCAAACTGACTACATCTGCGGAACGAGACGATGAAAAAGCTCCATATCATCAGTCAAGATAAGGCCAGGGGCAAATTATGGAACAGACCATCAATTACTCATATGCAAATTCAAACTGAAGCTGAAGAAAACAAGTCCACAGGAGCCAAAATATGACCTTGAATATATCCCACATGAATATAGAGATTATCTGGAGATTTGATCCATTAAACACTAAACTGAAGACCAGAAGAGTTGTGGGATGATATCAAGAATATCATACATGAAGAAAGCAAAAAGTCATTGAGAAGACAAGAAAAAAGGAAAAGGTCAAAATGGATGTCAGAAGAGACACTGAAACTTGCTCTCCAGTGTATAGATGTTAAAGCAAATGGAAGAAATAAGGAAGTCCAAGAGCTGAACATAAAATTTCAAAGATCAGCTTGAGAAGATAGAGCCAAATATTACAACAAAATGCAAAGATCTGGAATCAGAAAACCAAAAAGGAAGAACACGCTCAGCATTTCTCA
>NW_006408657.1:7269763-7274886 GCF_000296735.1 Chrysochloris asiatica
GTAAAGGAAACAAAAATCCTCACCACTGGACCAATAAACAACATTCTTATCAATGGAAAAAAGACTGAAATTGTCAAGGACTTCATTTTTCTTGGATCAACTATCATCACTCATGGAAGCAGAAGTCAAGAGATCAAACAACATATTGCATTAGGCAAATATGCTGCCGAAGACCTTCTGAAAGTGTTGAAGAGCAAAGATGTCAGCTTGAGGACTAAGGTGCGCCTGACCCAAGCCATCGTATTTTCAATAACCTCATTTGCATGCGAAAGCTGGACAGTGAATAAGGAAGACCGTTCAAAAATTGATGCTTTTGAGTTATAGTGTTGGAGGAGAATATTGGAAGTGCCATGGGCTGCCAAAAGAACCAACAGATCCATTTTGGAACAAGTGCAGCCAGAGTGCTCCTTGGAGGCAAAGATGGCCAAACTTTGTCTCTCATACTTCGGACACGTTGTCAGGAGGGACCAGTCACTGGAGAAGGATATCATGTTTAGTAAGGTGGAGGGTCAGAGAAAAAGAGAAAGACCTCCAACGAGATGGACTGGCCAAGTGGCAGCATCAATGGGCTTAAGCATGGCAACAGTAGTGAGGTTGGCCCAGGATCGGGCAGTGTTTCGTTCTGCTGTGCATAAGGTCACTATGGGTCGAAGGGTTGGACCGACTCAATGGCACCTAACAACAACAACGTGTTTATAGATGTAGTCCAATTCTCTTTTCTATCCTTGTTCAATTTGAATGTCTGTCTATGTATCCATGGTGGTTATGTGCCGTGGAGACGATTCTGACTCATAGTGACCTTGTACAGGGTTTCCAAGTCTGTAAATCTTTTCTGGAGCAGAAAGCCTCATCTTTCTCCTGTGGAACAGCTGGTAGTTTCGAACTGCTGACCTTGCGGTTTGCAGCCCGATTCGTAACCACTACACTACCAGAGCTTGTTATTGCAGGCTTGAGTATGTAATAGTGTTCACCTTTGTTGCCTTTAACACTTGTGCTCCTTCCAGTGTATTTCTTTGCTTTAAACATTTTTGTAATGATCTCTCCCTTATTGTATTATGCCTTTCCTTTTAACCAAGTTAATATGTGCCTACCCTCCAGTTAGCGATTTACCCTCTTTTCCCCTTCCTGGTAAACTTCAAAGAGTGTTTCTTTCTGTGTGCAAACCTTTTCTTTTCACAGTAGTGGTCTCATGCAAAATTTGTCCTTTTGTGATTGACTAATTTCATTCATTCTAATGTCCTTCAGGTTCATCCATGTTATGATGATTCTTCATCATATTCTTTAATGTAGCATGGTATTCCATTGTGTATGTGTACCAAAGTTTGTCAATTTATCCATTATCCATTGAGGGAAACTTCAGATGTTTCCATCTTTTTGCTATTATAAATAACGTTGTGATGAACACGGATTTGCATATATCTCTTTGTGTTATGGTGGCTTTTATTTCTCTGGGATATATATCTAGTATTGAGATTGCTGGATCATATGGTATTTCTATTTACAATCTATTAAGGAAGTCCCATACTATTTTCCACAGTGGTTGCACCATTTTGTAATCCCAGCAGCAGTGTCTGAGTGTTCCAACTCCTTGCCAGTCTTTGTTTTCTGTTTTCCTTTTCAACTTTGTTATTAATGATATCTCATTTTTGTTTTGATTTGAATGTTATATATCTTTTCTGAAAATTAAAATTTGTAAATTTACCTCTAAGAGTGTTCAAAACTAGTAGTGATCACCATCATCAAATGGATTATGACTAATTGCAACCCCGTGTGTGACAGAGTAGAACTGTGCTCCTGAATATTTTCATTGTGTGATTTTCTTTTGGCAAAAAAACAGCCAAGCCTTTCTTCCAATGCACCTCAGGGTGGACGAGAACCACCTTGTTTGTAATAATAACTGAGCTATTTATACCACCTGGGGACTTTCAAGAGTGCTTTCTGGAGATTGTGAAATGTGTGAGGTAGTAGAGCAGAGGACAACATGCAGCAAAAAAGAAGTGGGCAACATGCAAGACACAGATACATACTTCTAGGACAGTACCTAAGTACCAGGTTCTGTGCACACTTTATTGTATTGAATCCTCAGAAATGAAAGCTGAATAGAAAGTAAGATAAAATAAAATCTTATAGAAAATCGTCATCAGTACACAGAGAGCAGAGATTTATTTTTGACTCAGAAAATTTAAGAAATGTTCCCAAGGTCAAATTGCTAGTAGAAGGTAGAAGTAATAGTGCCCTTTGAAACATAGACATGCAAATAAATAACAGTGACATTATATTATGTTGGGCAATTAGGAATTTTCTGTTATTCTTTGTATTTACTAAACTTTTTGTTATGTGGTTGACGAACTTCTTAAATTAAAAAAAAGAACAAGTGAGGAAAATGTCAGGCGTGGGTCTAAATGGAACCAGCAGCAGCACAGGCGGCAGCCACATCATAACAAGTTACTGGACTTTTCCCCAGCTAAGCTAGAGAGAACAGCTAAGCGTATGAGCAGCTGTTCTCCATTGTCATGGCAACCTGGAGGTCCTGACTTCCCAGAGATGCAGAACCAAACACAATCTAACAAATCTATTTTGGAAAAATGTGTCTTCTGTTCCTTCACTTGCACCTGTCACAAAGTCCCAGTCAGCAGGTGAGTTCTGCCCTGGGGACATGAGCCCCTTTGGTTCAGGAGTAAGGCAGGCAAACTTTGATCTAGTGAGTTGGGCAGTGAAGGGTCCAAGGAGAGCAGGCCTTTTAGCATTATAAAGGCCTAGCACTAGCCAACTGTGTGACATTCAACAACTTACCTGACCTCTCTGAATCTTGGTCTCCTCATCTGCTATCTGAGGAAGGGCCCCATGGCAGAGCTGTTTACTAGCATGTTGATGCAGAGACACATTGGCATGTAATGCGCTCAGCACTGTGGCAGGCCATGGGGAGTGCTCAAGAGATATGACTCATCTCATTATCGACTTTTATCAGTTCTTCTGTTCTCTTGACAAATGTATCTTGGTCTGTCCAAGGCTCTGTTCTATACACAGGAGATATACAGTGGAGAATAAAGCAGATAAAATCCATGGTGCTTACAAGTTAATAGGGGAGACAGACAGATGCAACTAAATGCATTATATATAAGGGGTCTTCAAAATGTTCATGGAAAAATTCCATTATCTTTCAATTCCATGAACTTTCTGAAGCTCCCTTGTCTAGTTTATTGTGGGGGCAGCAGTAGTTCAGTGATAGATTCTGGTTTAATTCCAGCGAATGCCTCTCTTCATAGTCTATACCTATCTGTCCATGGAGGCTTGCATGTTGCTGTAATGCTGAACTGGTATCAGCGGAGCTTACAGAGTAATATGCAGAAAGGCCTGGTAATCTACTTCCAAAAATCAGCTGATAAGAATTCTGTGGATTGCCATGGTCCAATCTGCAACCAATCATGGAGATGGTGCGGGATCAGGCACTGTTTCATTCTATTGTGCACGGGGGTCGCTGTTAGTCAGGGACCAAATCCATAGTAGCAAATAGCAGCATAGTTTATTAAATAGTGATAAGTGTGAAGGGGGAAAATAAAATAAATTAAGAAGGAAGGTATGAAGTGTCAACATGGGGAATTGAATTTTTTAAGTGGCTAGGGGGGTAGAGGCAACTTTTTGAGGAAGGAAGAAGAGAAAAGTATTGTAGCAGAGAGAAGTGCAGGTATTTGGAGATGAACATCAGACAATGTACACAGCCCACGCAAAGGTTCAAAGTCAGGAGCTTCCCAGGTATGTTACTGTGGTTTTCATTTCTAAAATCCCCATTCAATTCTTCCTTATACTTTCTTTTTTATTGCTGAAATAATGGATTTGTTCATACATATTGTCTTCCTTTTCCACTAGTGCCTGTATCAGAATTATTTGAATCTTTCTGACTTTGACTTAAATATCTGTTCTAGCATCGCTTTGTCTCTGCAAAATATGTTAGTTTTCCATGCTTCCTTTTGTAGGTCTTGGGCTGTTTGGTTGACATTTGAATATCCCATGCAAGATAGTAGAGCTGACATTAATCGGTTCATGTCTGGAAATTGGTGCTTTCTTTCTTCTAAGACTTACAGGAGATACACGTTTGAGCCGTCTAGTGAAGAGATGATGGTGGTGGTGGTGGTTATGGGCCATCAAGTCAGTACTGACTCCTAGTAACAATGTATAGGGTTTCCAAAGCTGTAAATCTTTATGGTGCAGAAAGCCTCATCTTTCTCCCATGGTGAAGCTAGTAGATTTGAACTGCTGAACTTGGAAACCCTATGGAGCAGTTCTACTCTGTCTTATAGGGTCGAAATTAGTCAGCATCAACTCTGTAGGGGTGTGTTTTGATTTGGTTTAAGATTTAGATATCTGAACAGATAATCCCTCCCACTCTTGGAACAACATAGTGGTTACTAATTGAGCCTCAAGGTCAGAAGTTCAAAACTACCAGCTGTTCTACACGAGAAAGATGAGGCTTTCTGCTCCCGTAAAGATTTACAGCCTTAGAAACCCTGTACAGGGTCGCTATGAGTCGGAACCGACTCCACAGCACACAAAAACAACAGCAACTCTTGCAACAACAGAAACCATGCTAGACAGTCTGCAAATTCTAAACTTTTTTTTTTTTTTTTTTTTTTTTTTACAACCACTAACTAATTCAAAATATAAGGAAAGACAGGAAACTTCCAGACGAAACATGACAAGATCACTTGCAAACTTGGTGAACACATTGGCAGATACCAGTAAGAGTAATTCAGCTTAAATTTTTTTAACAAATTGCTGAAGAACAAATATGGGCTATCAAGAGAATATAAAAACCCCAGCTGCTGTAGACACAGAGAAATGAACACGCATTCACTTATGTGCTCTTCATCATTGACCTCAAGAGTGCAGATTACACACAAAATAAGAGTACTGAGAAAATATCCCTTGTGTTATAGGGAAATAGCAGCTTCTGTGGAAAAGATATGGAGACCTACCTGGATCTTTTTGCCTTCTCTCATCTATAAGACCAAAACCTTAATCCTCTGAGGTAAGGGCAATAACCCTGTCACAGATGCTGTTGTTATTGTTAAGTGCCGTCAAGTCAGTTTCAACCCATAGTGACCCCGTATAGGATTTCCAAGGAG
>NW_006408657.1:7302815-7315306 GCF_000296735.1 Chrysochloris asiatica
GCTCCAAATTCCACAGGCTATAAGCCTCAAACCTTTAAACTATTCCTAGCTCTGTGGGTCCGAGTTTTGGAGCTCTGTCCTGCCTCTTTTTTGCCTGGAATTCTGAGATATTGCTGACGGCGAACTTCACTACATCTTCACCTTAGCCGCCATCAAACCCCACCTCCCTATATCTGAATCTAGCTTTTTAAGGAAGTGATATAGTGTTTTCTTTAGTGGTTGTACCGTTTTGCCATCCCACCAGCAATGTATACAAGTTCCAGTTCTCTTCAACTTCATCAGCATTTTCTGTTTTCTGGTTTTTATAATCATTGCCATTTTTACTGGGGTGAGATGGGATCTCATTTTCTTTTTGATTTGCATCTCTCTAATAGCTCATGATCTTGAATATCCTTTGATGTATTTGTTAGTCACCTGAATGTCCTTTATGGTGAAAAATCTGTCCATATTCTTTGCTCATACTCTGTTTGTTTGTTTCTTTGTTGCTGAATTATTGAAGTTTTCTATATATTTTAGAGACTAGACCCTTATCAGATATGTAGTTACCAAAGATTTTTTTTTCCCAATCTGCGGGTTCTCTTTTTACTCTCTTGATAAAATCTTTTGATTAGCATAAACATTTAACTTTTAGGAGGTCAAGTTATCTAATAAATCTTCTATTATTCATACATTTTTAGTTTCGTTTGGTAGGCTATTTGTGCCAAATATTAGGTCCCCTAGTTTTGACCCTGTGTTGTCTTACAGGAAACTTATAGTTTTAGCTTTAACATTTAGATTTTTTAATAGCTCTACCTTATGGCATTGATTTATGTTTTCTTGTGCTATAATATGCATTCCACTTTTGTGACTGCACCATGTGTGCCTGACAAAAAAGTATACTGCCTGCTATTACGGTGGAGTGTTTAATACACAACAAAAGATCTATTCTATTAATTATGTTGTTTGTAAGAACCATAGGATACTGCATGGTTTAAAATAAGAAAAAACTGTGAGTCGTAGTTGCATCTTTTCACCATATTTATTCAGTGTTAATTCTGAACAAATAATCTGAGAAACTGAAGTATATGAAGAAAAATGAGGCATACAAATTGGAGGGTGACTCATTAACAACTAGCAAAGTGCAGATAACACAACCTTGCTTGATGAAAGTGAAGTGGACTTCCTGTTGAAAATCAAAGACTACAGCCTTCAGTATGAATTTCCCGTCAAGATGAAGAAAATAAAAATCCCACAACTGGACCAATAAGCAATGCTATGATAAATGAAGATAAGCTTGAAGTTGTTAAGGATTTCATTTTACTTGGATCCACAATCAATGCCCATAGAAGCAGCAATCAATAAATCAATATATTGCATTGTGAAAATCTGCTGCAAAGGACCTCTTTAAAGTGTTAAAGAAAATGAAGATGTCACTTTGAAAATGAATGTATACATGACCCATGAAGGAGCAGTCAGAAAATCAAATGACACATATCTGACTGCTGCTTCCAATAGTGTCAATTGTAAGTGTCCTTTTTTGTGCATATTTGTTGTTGATTGTGTTTAAGTTGGGACAGCACCATTCCTTTCTCTCTACACATGGCTCTTTTCCTAAATCACTGTTTTTCAGAAGCTTTCACTTCTGATTCCACTCTATTTCAATCTCATTCCTTGTAGTTCTTTAAACCACCAAGTCTTCTCTGTGTTCAATGCTTTTTGCCATAAGTGATAAACGTCCTTCTTTTAGTGGTGATTTTACATATGCCTGTTTAAGTCCCCTACGTCCTTCCACACTTTTTGAAATGAAGTTTCTTATATTCCTTTCCTTGTCCCAAACAACCTCCTAATCCATTTTTCATGCAGTTATTAGCAGTGAAAGATGTGTTAAATTTATGAGTCTAACTACAAATAATTTATATTACATGGTATTCTCTGAATTTTAAGAATATTGAAGGTAGGCATTGTTGTCATTGTTGTTGTTAAGTGCCTTCGAGTCAGTTCTTACCCTGTATAAAGTTTCTGAGGTACACCTAGTGAGTTTGAACAGCTGACCTTGTAGTTCGAAAATGGCCTTGCGGTCAATTGCTTATCTTACAAGTGTTGTTGTTAGGTGCCATCGAGTTGATACCAACCCATAGCGACCTATGCACAGCAGAATGAGGCACTGCCCGATCCTGGGCCAAGCTCACTGCTGTTGCCATGCTTAAGTGCATTGATGCTGCCTCATGGCCAATCCATCTCGGTAGGGGTATTCCTCTTTTTCTCTGACCCTCCATCTTACCAAACATGATATCCTTCTCCAGCGAATGGTCCCTCCTGAAAATATGTCTGAAGTCTGCGAGACAAAGTTTGGCCATCTTGGCCTCCAAGGAGCACTCTGGCTGCACTTCTTCCAAAACGGATCTATTGGTTCTTTTGGCAGCCCATGGCACTTTCAATATTCTCCTCCAACACCTTAACTCAAAAGCATCAATTCTTCTATGGTCTTCTTTATTCACTGTCCAGCTTCTGCCTATAACTGATTGGAATACCTAAAATGGGGATTCAACATGCCCAGCAAAGGTAGCTTCCTATGGAGCCTCTGTATTATACAAGACCATAGGTGGAATCCTGAACAGCATCCAGAATCTTTTGAGGGGAAATTTCCACTTGAAAGGACAAACAGACCAACCTGGAGTGGCCAGAAGAACAGAAGATACTTCCTGAAAGAAAGACTGACAGGAAAAATATGAAACAATATAGGCAGACCGACTGATTACTACAAGAACAAATAAGTGGCTGGCCCAGGGGCATCAAGGCAAGTGGTCGGGTTCACCTCAGGGCAAACACCCTTCTAAGACTAAGGCTCAGTGGGAATGCACGCTCTGATTGGTGACCATGTTCATCACCGATAAGGGGAAGTGAGGGAAGAACAGCAATGAAACTGCGAGCTAAGCCCTACAATGCTCAATAGACTCCTGTGAACCAGGATGGAGACCTGGTTGGCCAGAAGTGTGCCAAGTTCACTGGAATCTTGGACCCAGAGTCAGTGACATAGCCACAGAGAACAAGAGTGGAAAGTGAAGCATCCAGCGGATAAGAAGAGAGGGCACATGCATAAATACATTCACACTTGCAGATAATACCTACTTGACCTGGCTTCAATGACTAGATGATCAGAGCTCAAACAGAAGAAGAAAAAAGAATAATCTGATACAATTTGATGAACTTGACATACACCTATGGAAGCAGTAGCTCAAAAGAGTGAACAAATCTTCACAGCAAGGATCGTTCCCACCTCCTCCACACATGGAGAGGACAGGGATGGGCAACTTGGACATTGGCTACCCAGAATGGAGGGGCTACAGTGGCAAGAGGTGACTGGCTTACAAGCTTTGAAGAGGGAACCTAGATCCAGAGGCGTGGAGCAAGATAGAATCTCCACTGAGTAGTATCTATTCTGTGGATAGGGCTGGAAATGTAAAGGTAGATGATTTGGGACAAAGGGATGGGAGTGATTATCCTTACAGTCTAGGAGCAGAGGTCGCTGGGACCATCAAAGGAGAAGAACGGAGAACGGAACCTTACCCAGAGAATCAGTGATGCCAGGGATGGAGGCAGAGACAATGATGTGGAGATGGAGCAGCTGGGGACTTTGGACCTGGAGAGGGAGAGGGGCTGTATGCGGATGACCGGGGGCCAGACTTGCGGGATATACCCTTTGGTTGATGGATGATGCATGGAAGGGATTGTAACCATGACAAGGAAGCGATATATGATGGGATCAATGTGAAGCTGATGTCCTTCCATGTAAACTATCACATAATTCGTAATATAGCATTAAAAAGAAAGAAAGAAGGTATTTGAAATGAACAAATCATTGGTTTTGCAGAATTCTATCATTCATTCTCCAGAATCATTTCTATCACCAAGGCTATATTTCCCAACTCTGATCTTTCCTCTTTGCTCCCAACCTTTGCATTCTAATCACCACTAATGATCAATACATCTTGATTATATGTTTGATCGATTTCAGATTGAAGACATTGGTAGAATTCTTCTATTGCATCTTCACTGGCTTTGGTGATTGGTGCGTAAATTTGAATACTATTGGTATTAACTGGGCTTCCATGTAGGCCCATGGATATTATCCTATCACAGACAGCATTGTACCTCATCACTGATCTGGATATGTTCTTTTTGACAATGAATGCAACACCATTCCTCTTCAATTTGTCATTCACGGCATAGTAAACCATGTGGTTGTTAGATTCAAAATGGCCAATACCAGTCCATTTCAGCTCACTAATGCCTAAGATATCGATGTTTATGCGTTCCATTTCATTTTTGACAACTCCCAATTTTCCCAGATTCATACTTTGTACATTCCATGTTCCAATTCTCAATGGATGTTACAGCTGTTTCTCTTCATTTTGAGTTGTGCCCCATCAGCAAATGAACGTCCTATGGGCTTTTCTACCACTGGCTTTACTCCATTCATGTCATCACAGTCAAATCTACTCTGAGGAGGCATCTCTTCCCCAGTCCCATTTTGAGTGCCTTCCAACCTGAGAGGCTCATTTTCTGGCACTATATCTCACGGTGTTTCTCTGCTATTATTAAGATTTTCAGTGACTAAATATTCGGAAGTAGTTCGTCACTCCTTCCTTCTAGTCTGTCTTCATCTGGAAACTCATCTGAAACCTGTCCACCATGGGTGACCCTACTGGTATTTAAAATACCGGTGGTATTTAAAATAGCTTTCAGAATCACAGCAACTCACAAGCCACCACAGTATGACAAATTGACAGACGAGTGGTGGAGTTCTATTTATTCTTCTTATTGATTTTATATTTTGTTTTGTTTTGTAGGAACAATATTTAAGGAAAGTCAATATCATGTCATTAAACTCTAGATTGATTGTGCCACACATATGAGTAGTTTTATATTGACTCAGAAAAGCTGGATTTGAAATCAACTCAAACCTACCCCTCATCCTATATCCAACATCTCCATAAATGATTGTTTACTCTTCTACTGTGTTAGAGCACATCCAAAACCAACTAAAAACTTTGGAGAAATCTTTGACTAATCTTTTCCCTCAAAACAAATTAAAAAATGCATTACAAATCAACCAATTTTTTTGGGCAATCCATTGTACCACCCCAATCCAAACCACCATCATGTTTAACACAAACATTAGCAATAGCTTATAACTTTACTTTGTTACTTTTGCTGCCATGTAGCCTTGTCACCAATCACTAGCAAGATAGAGCTTTATCTAAGATTTAGAATGGCATTTTGTTGTTGTCATTGTTAAGTACCTTCCAGTCAGTTCTGACTCACAGTGACCCAGTATAGGGTTTCCAAGGAGTGGCAGGTGAATTTGAACTACAAACCTTGCAGTTCAAACCGACGTTGATGTGCATTATCCCACAATGCCACAACAGGACTCAGAATGGCATAGTCTAGAATAAAATTTAAATTCCTTACCATGCTTTCTTTGACCCTATATGATATATTCCTTATATAAGTTTCTCTCTTGCCTACATGCTCCAATCACATGGATCTGGGTTCTTATTTCCTTTATATAATAAGAACACAGTTCCTCAGGTATTTTTCCCTTGCTGTGTTCTCTGTTTGGAATGTCATTATCTAGAAATTTGCATGTATCACATTCCCAATATATTCACGACTTTGCTCAATGTCAGTTCCTCAGATAAGCATTCCCTGACTGTGAAAATATAATTTCTATCATCTTACCATGCTTTGTTTTTCTTTAAATTGCTTATTATTTATTTTTATATCCGTTTATTGACTCTTAATCTATTCCAATAGACTCTAAGTTTCATGAGGGCAGGTATTTTGTCAGTTGATATTTTGCATTGAGCAAATCTGTCACACAAGACCTCTTTAAAGTGTTAAAGCGAAAAGATGTCACTTTGAGGGCGAAGATGTATCTGACTCAAGCATTTTCAACTACCTCATATGCATATGAAAGCTAGACAATGAGAAAGGAAGACCAGAGAAGAATCATGCATTTGAATTATGGTGTTGGTGAAGAATATTGAAAGTACTGTGGCTTTAGGATAAGCACTGTACTGTTAACCACAAGACCAGCAGTTCAAATCCATCAGCTAGTCCTTTGAAACCCTATATAGGATTGCAATGACTCAGAATAGATTCGACAGTACTTATCAACAACAACAACAATGGAATGCCAGAAGAACAAACAAATTTGTCTTGGCAAACATACAGCCAGAATGCTCTTTAGAAGCCAGGATATTGAAACTTCATCTCACATACTACATATTATCAGGAGGAAACTGTCCCTGGAGAAGGACATCATGCTTAATAAAGCAGAGGGCCAGCAAAAAAAAAAAAGGAAAACTGTCAGTGCGATAGATTGACTGCTACAATGGGCTCAGACAGAACAATTGTGAGGATGACACAAGACTGGGCAGTGTTTGGTTCTGTTGTACATAGGGTCACTATGAGTCAGAACTGACTACACAGCACCTAACAACAATAGAGTAGGCACTTTCTCGTTCTGATTGAGTGAATGAAACAGATCCATGTGATTTCTTCAACTTCACCTCACATAGGAAAGTGTGAGTGTTCTCTTTGTAGTCATTTTCAGTACCAAATTTATGCACGATTAGAATGAGACAGTATTTGTGTTCAGTATTTGTGTTCAGTATTAGAATGAGCCAGTATTTGTGTTCAGTATGAGAACACAGAAGAGTTTACCTTATATTCAAAGCTAATTAAGTTTGACAAAGTCTGAATCACAAATTTATACTGCATTAGCTACAACTGTAGCACAGCAAACTGAAAAGCTCTATGTAGAAAGATACAGAAGCCATAGCTAGGTTAGAAGGAAAGTCATGTATGAACCATGTTAATTATTTCCTTTACTTCAGTTATTACCTTATATTAGCAGATATCACAGATGTCTTTTTCTAGGTATCAAAAAGACTTCTTTGTTTTGGTTTTCAAGGTTCATAACGTACCACAATAGACGCCAAATATCCAACTTTCAAATATTCCCATATTCTTACAACAATATTTTTTTGTTTCTAATCTTTCTAGTAATTTCAGAAATAAAATGAGTCACTTTTTACACAACTTTCTAGGGGGAAATCACAGTGAAGTATAAAGTATTATAATTATGCCACTTTTGAAACATGCACACATCTGGAAGTCTGAAGTTCCTTACTTAAATCTACAGTCTCCACATGCTATTGGCTCAATCTACACTGATTGTCCCTATATTTCAGTTCATCATTTCTTTCCTCATAGATTTATGACTGAATACATATACTCTCAATTTAAGAGTCTACCTGGTTCAGATATCAGGTAAATATCTCACTCAAATTTGTTACTCAGCACCACCAATTATCTTCCTCTGGAAAATGTTGCATATACTATCTTCATTTTTTTCCATCACCTTTACTTTTCAGAACGCCCCCCCAAAAAATCCAAACCCACTGCAATCAAGTCAATTTCAACCTATAGCGACCCTACAGAACAAAATAGAACTACTCCTTAGGATTTCCAAAACTACAAATCTTTACAGCATCAGACACCCTCATCTTTCTCCTATGGAATGACTGGTGGATTTGAACCACAGATCTTTTGGTTATCAGCCTAACACTTAACACACTGTGTCACCAGGGCTCCTTTTATCTCAGAGGGAAGCAAATTATACATCAGGTAATCTAACTCTCCACACATATTGTTTACAGTCTTCAGAGAAGACTTGCCTGTGGTTTCTCCTTTACTGGTAGGATCAACACACCACGGGGTAGTGGCAGTGGTGGTTATGTGCCATGGAGTTGGTTCCAACTCATAACAACCCTGAATAGAGTTTTGTTGTCGTTGTTAACTACCGTAGTCGGTTCCGACTCATAATGACCCTGGACAGGGTTTCCGAGGCTGTAAATCTTTACGGGAGCAGAATGCCTCATCTTTCTCCCATGGAACCACTGGCAGTTTTGAGCTGCTGACATTGAGGTTGGCAGCCTGACTCATAAACACTATGCTACCAGAGGCTGTAAATCATTACGGTAGCAGAAAACCTCATCTTTCTCCTGAGAAGCAGCTGGTAGATTTGAATTGCTGACCTTCCGTTAGCAGATCAGCTCATAATATTTTTTGTTTATCAATCCATTGAAGTTAGGTCAAATGGATACTATCTGTAAATGTTATCCTAGCTCCACTAGGTTACCAGAGCTCCGTACATACACCAATTCCAATAAAAAAGCTGGAATGCTAAGTATTTATACAACCTTCCTTCCAACTGAGCTATGGGCAGGTGTTCCAATGCTGAAAAATAGGAGGAGAAGGAAAAGTAACTGGGGAGAAACTGATAAAGATTTCTTCTGAGGTAAAAGAGAAGGAAACACTTGTCTTCCTTACTTTGACACTATACTATTGCTTATAAGACAACTGGACCTGTAGCATCTTATGACTATGAGACAATAGTTCTAAGAACCAAGACAATAAGTTAAGAATGAATATATGCCCCATCCAGAACCTTCTGAGGTGGGACATTCCCACTTAAAGGATATGCAGACCAACCTGGAGCAGCCAGAGGAACAGAAGATACTTCTTGAAAGAAAGACCAGCAAGAAAAATCAGAAGCAAAATTGACAGTCTGATTAACTACTAAAAGGACACACAAGATGTTCAATGGGGAGCCATCAAGGCACACAATCAAGTCCCTTCAGGACAAACCCCCCTCCAAGACTAAAACTCAAACGGAACACATGAGCAAACATGTAAGTTTGCTGGCGACCATATTGGTCTACTGGTGAGTGGAAGAGGAGAAAAGCCAGCAAAGGGTTGAGTTTGACCACATTCCATAGACTCCCATAGACCTGGAGATGAGAGCGAAGAGGAAGGGCTGGTTGGTCTGAAGTGTGGTGACACCTGGGGACTCCTAAGCCTATGAACAAAGACCTAGCCACAGAAGGCTAGAGTTGAGAGTGAAGCATCCAGCTGATATGCAGTGAGGGGAGATGCACAAGAGCACCCACATTTGCAGATAATATCCATTTGATCTAGCTTCGATGGCTTCATAATCAGAATTTGACTAGAGAAGGTACAGATTTGATAAAAGAAAAAAGTATAAATTGCCACAATTCGATGAACTTGATCTATACTTATGGATATAGTAGCTAAAAATACCAGATGAGAGGGAAAGAGTCTTCATATCAAGGATCAAACCTATCCTCTGTGTACACAGTGTTTATAGAGGTGAGCAACTTAGACATTAGATACCTATAATGGCGGGGAGCTATAAGGGTATGAAGTGGCTGGCTTACAAATTTTCAAGAGGGAGATTAGTTTCAGAGTATGTGGGGGAAGGTAGGATACCCACCGAATAGTTTTCATCTTGTCTAAGGAGCTCTGGTACTGTAGTGGTTACAAGTCAGGCTGCTAACCTCAAGGTCAGCTAGTTTGAAACTACCAGTGGTTCCACTGGAGGAAGATGAGGCTTTCTGCTCCTGTAAAGATTTACAGCCTCAGAAACCCTAGACAGGGTCGCTATGAGTCGGAACCGACTCCATAGCACCCACCAGACATGTCTGGTTAAAGGAGATGGGGATAAAATTCTTATGATTCAAGAGTGAGTAATTGTTATCATGACTAATTGTGACTGTCACAATTGAAAAGGTAGAAGTTTTATAACATAAAGGGGAGAGTAGTTATTCTAACATTGCCACAAACTTGTTTAGGGCCACTGAAAAATGCCCACAGGGCACATTGTTGTTAAGTGTTTTTTAATAGGTCTGGACTCACAGAAACCTTATCTAGGATTTCTAAGGAGCAGTTGGTGGGTTGACTTTGCAGTTAGCAATCTAGTGCTAACTGCAGGGCAAAAAAAAAAATGCGCAAAAGATAAAAAAAAAAAACAATAGAAAAGTTGTCTCAGTAAGGAAAAATTGTCAATCAATATCAACCCTGTGATGTCTGAGTTGAAGGATCTAGCAGACATATAACAAAGTAATCCCATCTTTTATATTATTATTAACTACAAAAACTATTTCTGGCAAGACTGAGTAGACCTTCTTTTTAATTCTTATTAAGTACAGTTAAAAATCCTTATACAGGGTTTTCAAAGAGCAGCTGGTAAACTAGAACTACTCTTGTGGTTCGCAGTCCAGTCCTGATCCTACAACATCATAACAGGAGTCCATATATAAAACAAACTTTAAAAAATTCTGAAAGAAGGTAGATGAGCTAGGCAACTTGGGACCCAAGGAATGACACAACAGTAAGTGCCTTTTATTTCCTTGTACCTCCTATGTCCAAAACTGGGTGCTGGAAAAGATGACAATCTGGAAGCACTAATGTACACAAAGTCTCAAGAAAAGCATGCTTTCTATAAAGAACTAAGCAACAAAGGAGACAGCCTAAGACAGACAGGTTTTCAGATAATGACATTTCCCTTACTGCCAAACAACACACAACAAAACCCTCTAACTATCACCAGAAAAGGTTGAGGGGGGGACCTGGACATCCACCTTTGCTATACTGTACTCTTGCACCCCAGTCTATCCACTGAGGAGGTGTGGAAGAAGGTTGAGAGAAGAATGAGGACCTTCACTATCAGTCAGTGCTAATGAGGCTATCCCTGCTTTTTCAGTCAGAGTTTTATGCAAGAAAATTTAGCAGGAATCTGAACTCCTATTCCCTACTAATACAATGATAAGAGTACAATACACAAGAAGATATAGCTATTTGAAATGTGTATGCACCAACAAAGAGAGTTACAAGGTATCCAAAGCAAACACTGAGAAACAATGTCACTGTAATAACAACTAATAAAACAACTAGACAAAAAGCAGAGATACAGAAACAATAAAAGACACCATCAAACAAGATAAAGTTGACAATTTTAGAATACTCCATTCAATAACAGAAAGGAACCCTGGTGGCACTGTGGGTTAGGCACTGGGCTGATAACCACAAGTTTGGTGGTTCAAAGCCACCACCTCTCCATGGGAGAAAGATGAGGCTGTCTGCTCCCATAAAAACTCACAGTCTCAGAAACCCTGGATAGGGTAGCTATGAATTGGAATTGACTCAATGGTACTGACTTCGGTTTACCCAATATTAACACAATACACATTCGTTTCAAGGGCCAAAGGAGCATATAAAAGATTTATCATATCCACATCATATTCTAGACTATAAAACCTCAAAAAATTTTAAAGAACCAAAATTATTATGACATCACAAAAGAATCAAACCAGAAATTAATAATAAAAAGGAACAAACAGATTTTCAAACAGTTGGAAATTAACAATACACTTCTAAACAACCTCTACGTCAAAATAAAACAAGCTTAAAAAGAAATAAAAAATACACTGAACTGAATGAAAACCAAAATCTTCTTGTTGCTGGTGTACATAGGGTCCATATGAGTCAGAACTGACCCTCCACATTACCAGTCATGATGTCTTTCTCTGGGGACTTGTCCCAATTGATAACATGTCCAAAATATGGGAGAAAAAGTCTCACCATCCTTGTCTCCAAGGAGCATTATGGTTGAACTTCTTCCAAAACAGATTTATTGTTCTTCTGGCAGTCAAAACCATGATTTAAATGCATTGATTCTTCTACGATCATCCTTATTCATTGTACAACTTTTGTATACATATGAGGTGATTGAAAATACCACAAATTGGGTCAGGTGCACCTTAGTCTTTAAACTTGATTGCATTTTTTATCAATTTCAGGCTGAAGAAATTAGTAGAATATTTTAGAAACAGAAAAAAAGAAATGCTGTCAAGGTTTTGAAGAGACTGGGACTTCCCTACATTGCTGGTGGGACTGTAAAATGGTGCAAGCACTTTGAAAAATGGTATGGTGCTTCCTCAAAAAGTTGGAAATAGAAATGCCATATGACCTAGCAATCTCTCTATTTGGTATATACCCACAAAAAATAAGAACCATGACACAAGTAGATATATACATACTAATGTTCATCATAGCATTATTCAAAATAGCAAAAAGATACAGCCTAAATGCCCATCAACGGAAGAATGGATAAACAAAATTTGGTTCCTTCACACAATGGAATACTTTTTTCTTTTTCTGAAATGTTTTATTGTGAATTTTGTGATAGTTTACATGGGAGAACTTTAGTTTTACATTCATTCTATCGTATATCGTCTCATTGCATGGTTACAATCCCCTCCATGCAATCCTTCCCCCATACCCCCCAGGTCTTCAGCACACAGTTGCTCTCCCTCTCTGGATCTAAAGTCTCTAGCTGCTCCATCGCTCCACGTCATCATCTTTGGCTCCATTTCAGGCATCACTGCTTCTCTGGGTAGGGTCCCGCTCTCTGCACTTCTCCCTTGATGGTCCTAGGGACCTCCGCTCCTAGACTGAAAAGTTAATTACTCCCCTCCTTGCTATAAAAAGTCTACCTTTATATTTCCAACCCTCACAATCAGTCCTGATAACAATTACTCACTATTATATCACAAGAGACCCGTCTGCATGTCATTGCATCA
>NW_006408657.1:7318282-7329845 GCF_000296735.1 Chrysochloris asiatica
AATCAGCTTTCAAAAAATTCATAAATGATAAAGAAATGCAAGTGGTCTTGTCATGACATAATTACCAGTTACCTGTTCATACAGCAATACTGAAACAAAATTCATGCTTTAAGAAACTGAAATACTAGTGAACCTGTTGTAAAAATGTATGTGAATTAAAACTAAAAGACAAGTCTTCAAATTGCAGAGAAAATAAAGTACATATATTGTAAACGTTCACTCTTACAGCAATAAGAACAGTGTTTATCTGAGCTGAAGTTGCTAATATCACCATTGAGATCCATTTCTGGAAAAAAAACTACAACCTATTTTTCCCCAAAGTTCTAACCCTGATGGTTAGAATGATGTTGATAGAAAATCAACTTACAGAGAATGTAGTTGATGGAAAATCAACTTACAGAGACAATAGCAATAATGTTGAAAAAGTCTCTCCTCAGAATGTCTCAGTGGGGAAGAAAACAATCCTTCTGACTGTTGGCAGATTGCATTAAGCCGTGGACCATGATACAGAGCAATAACCTTCTACTGTGCACTAGATGTGAAGCTCACAAAATGTCATGCACTGGAAAGTCCCAGTGAGCCCATGACATATCAGTGGGAGACTTAATGAGAAGCAACTTCCCTAAATAAACAAGTGTTCATTGTACAGTGTCAAAATGCCAATGCATTCTGTTCAAGATTGTACCTGACCTCCACCTGTTTGGAATGCTGAACCACTGTGCAGAAGAAAGATACTTTTCAGAGATTTCTGACATGACAGTTTATATTGCTCTGTGTAGGAGAAGGACATTTTTATGTGTTCAACTCATGTTTAGTAGGTCCCCTTAAAGCAAGGGTGGGGAAATCCCACCCTTGAGCTGTAAAAGGCCCTCAAAATCACTTGGTCTGCCCCTGCCAAGGCAACCACAACTCCAGCCACCACATTGTTGTTGTTAAGTGCTGTTGAGTCGGTTCTGATTCATAGTGACCCTGGTCAACGTTTCCAAGGAGTGGCTGGTGAGTTTGAACCACCGCCCTTTTGGTTCAAACTGATCTTGTGGTCCAGTGCTTTATCTCACAGCACCACACCAGCCATCACATTAAGGATGAGTTAATTAAATGTTTGACCAAATATAGCAGGCTAATTTTTAAGTTTATAATTTTTGTATGACCCACAAGTGATGTTATAAATATTCAAATGTCCCTTGGCATAAAAAAGGTTCCCTAGCTCTGGTAGCGTAGTGGTTACGAATCGGGCTGTGAACCTTAAGGCCAGCAGTTCGAAACTACCAGCTGTTCGTCGGGAGAAAGATAAGGCGTTCTCCTCCCTTAAAGATTTACAGCCTCGGAAACCCTGTACAGGGTCGCTATGGGTCGGAAATGACTCGACGGCACTTAACAACAACAACAACAACAACAACAACAACAACATCTCTGCCTTAGAGATTCTATTATGGATTGAACTGTGTTTCCCAAAAATGTATTGCAAACCCTAACCTCTATACCTGTGGTGGAAGACCTAGTGATGCAGTGAATTAAGCATTGGGCTTCTAACCACAAGCTTAGTGGTTCAAATTTACCAGATACTACATGGGGGAAAGATGACGATGTTTGCTCCTATAAAATATTACTGTCTGGGAAAGCCAAAGAAACAGTAGTACTCTGTCCTGTTTAGTTGGAAATGACTCAAAGGCAGTGACTATGAGTAAACCTGTGATTGTAATCCAATCTGTAAATGGATTTCTTTTTTATGTTAATGAGGCAGAATTAGTGTAGGATATGTCTTGAGTCCATCTCTTTTGAGATATAAAACAATTAAAAAAGCAAGCAAGCAAGCAGAGATGGGGAAAGATAGACACCAAGCCATATGGAAATCTCTAGAGCTGGCAAGGAGAAAAAGCCCTCCTCTTGAGCTGAAACCCTGATTTTGGACTTCTAGAGTGCAAAATTGTGAGAAAGTCAATTTCTGTTTATTAAAGCCACCCACTTACGGCATTTATTCTATAACAGAATTAGATAACTTAGACTGTGCTATACAGTCTACCATTGGTGTTCACCACAACATAGTAATAGATACTTATTGTAAATACATGCTGCTCTCTGCACACAGGCTTTGTTCTCAGCTAGCTCAGTCTCTATAGAGGGCAGCCAACATACCCCAAGAAGCAACTCTGAACTAATGATGGTTAGGTTGTTGCCCAGAGGTCTCCAATAGAAATGAATTCCAATTACTCACTGTAGAAACCGCTTTATTAAAGCACAGTTTATTGGCTTGCAACTTTTCTTGTCTAATTTTCCTTTCCCTAAAATATTTCCTGTGTTCAACTTCCAAATAAACTACTTATCATAGGTTCTGCATCTGTGGAAAGTTGTACCAATACAGGTCCAGTGTATTGGTCCAGTGGTGAGGATTTTTGTTTTCTTTACATTAAGATGCAATCCATACCAAAGACTGTGCTCTTGGATCTTCATCAGAAAATATTTTAAGTCTTCTTCACTTTCAGCAAGCAAGGTTGTATCATCTGCATATCGCAGGTTCTTAATGAGTCTTCCTCCAATCCTGATGCCACATTTTTCTTCATATAAACCAACTCTCGGAATATTTTGCTCAGCATACAGGATGAATAAGTATGGTGAAAGAATACAACCTTGTTGCACACGTTTCATAATTTTAAACCACTCAGTGGTCCCATGTTCTGTTTGAACAACTGCCTCTTGGTCCACGTACAGATTCTTCATGAGCACAATTAAGTGTTCTGGAATACTCATGCTTCACAATGTTGTCCATAGCTTGTCATGATCCACACAATCGAAAGCCTTTGCGTAGTCAATAAAGCACAGGTAAACATCTTTCTGATATTCTCTGCTTTCAGCCAAGATCCATCAGGCATCAGCAATAATATTCCTCATTCCATGGAAGTCCCCTGTCAATATATGCTTGCACCCATTTCTATATTACCTTTAGTTAAAACTTTATTCGCATGGGATATCAAAGAGATTGCCCGGTGATTTCTGCATTCCGTTGGGTCACCTCTCTTTGGAATGGGCACAAATATGGATCTTGTCCAATCAGTCAGCCAGATAGTTGTCTTCCAAACTTCTTGGTATAGATGAGTGAGTACCTCCAGTGCCACCTCACTTTCTTGAAAGAGTTCAAATTTTATTCCATCATTTCTTGGAGCCTTGTTCTTTGCCAGTTCCTTCAATGCACCTTGGACTTTTCTTTCAGTTATCTTGGCTCTTGATAATATGCTACCTCTTGAAATGGTTGAACATCAACAATTTCCTTTTGATACAGAAAGCATCAAAAGAAGATGGAAGGAATACAGAAAGATGGAAGGACTACACAGAGACATATTATAGATTTCTATAAATTTTAGAGATTAGTCCCTTGTTTGATAGGGGACTGCAAAAAAAAAAAAAATTTTTTTTCCCCTGTCTCTGGGCTCTTTTTTTCACTCTTTTGATGAAATCTTTTGAAGCACATAAGTGTCTAATTTTGTCTTCTACTGTTTGTGTGGCTGTAGTTACGTTTAACAGTATATTTATGCTATGTATTGGAGCCCCAAAATTTGTCCCTATATTTTATTGATTATATTTATAGTTTTAGGATTTGCATTTAGGTATTTAATTCACATTGAATGTATATTTCTATGTTGCTGTTGTTGTTAGGTGCCTAGCAGTTGGTTCCAATTCATAGTGTCCTTATGAACAACAGAACTAAACACTGCCTGGTCTTTCATCAACCTCAAAATCATCATTATGATCGATTATATTGTTGCTGCCACAGTGCCAATTCATTCTTTCCCTTTTTCACCGACTCTCCACTTTTCCAAGCATGATGTCCTTCTCCAGAGACCGCTCCGTCCTGAAAATCTGTCTGAGGTATGAGAGATGAAATCTTGGTACTTTTAATATTCTTCTACAACAGCATATCTACAGTCTTCCTTAATCACTGTCCAACTTTCACATGCATGTGAGGCTATTGTAAATACCATGGCTTGGATTAGGCATACCTTAGTCCTCAAACTGACATCTGTGCTCATGAAGATTTTAAAAAGCTCTTGTGCAGCAGATTTGACTAATGCAATATGTCGTTTGATTTTTGATTGCTTCTCTCATTAGTGTTCATAGTGGATCCAAGCAAAATGAAGTTGACAATTTAAATCTTTCCTACATTTATTATGATGTTATTTATTGGTTCAGTAGTGAGGAATTTTGTTTTCTTTACATCGATGTGCAACCCATACTGAAGGCTCTGGTCTTTGATCTTCATCAGTTGGTATTGTAAGTCCTCTTCATTTCCAGCAATCAAAGTTGTATCAACTCCATATCTCAGATTGTTAATGAGTCTTCCTCTAATCTGGATACCATGGTCTTCATATAATCCATCTTCTAGATTATTTGTTCAACATGCATAATAAATAGATATGTTGAAAGAATACAACCCTGGCACACACCTTTCCTGCTTTTTTAAAAATTTGGAATGGATGTTGGATTTTGTCAAATTCCTTTTTTGTATCAATCAATGTGATCATGTGATTCTTTTCATTTGCTTTATTTATGTGGTGGATTATACTGATTGTTTTTCTAATATCGAACCATCCTTGCATCTCTAATATGAATCCCAATTAGTCAAGTTTTTTTTTTTAATGTATCTGAATTCTATTGGATAGGATTTTGTTGAAAATTTTTACGTCTATGTTCATGAGAGATATTGGTCTATAATTTTCTTTTTTAGTGATGGCATTGCCTGGTTATGGAGTTATGCTTGCTTGCTTCATGAAACATATTTAGGAGTGTTCCATCCTTTTCTATGTAATGGAATAGTTTGAGTAGAATTGATGTCAGTTATTCTCTGAATATTTGCACTTTTATTTTCAGGGAGTTTTTCAATGACTTGATCAATTTCTTCTATTGTTATGGGTAGTTTCAAGTTTTCTACTCATTCTATGTTAATTTAGGTATGTCATGTTTTTATAAATAATTGCCCATTTCTTCTAGATTTTCAAATTTATTGGAGTACAATTCTTCATAGTATTCTGTTATTATCCTTTTTATTTCTATTGTGACATCTCCCATATTGTTTATCTGTGTTATTTACATCTTCTCCTTTTCGTTAGATTTGTCAATTGTTTGTTAATTTTTTAATCCTGTCAAAGGACCAACTTCTTGTTTTTTTGGTCCTTTCTATTGTTCTGTTTTCTATTTCATTAATTTCTGCTCTAATCTTTATCACTTTTTTTTTTCTTCTGGTGGCGGTAGGCTTACTTTACTGATCTTTTTCTAATTGTTGGCGGTGTTGCATTAATGTGTTGACGTTGGTTCTTTCTTCTTTTTTGACGTGTGCATTTACTTATATAAACTGCCCTCTAAGCACTGCTTTTGCTGTGTCCCAAACGTTTGATATGTGTGTTTCCATTCTTATTAAAGCTTAGGAAGTTTTATTTGTTCTAGTATCCAGTAGCTTTTAAACAGGGTGTTATTTAACTTCTATGTGTTTGATTTTTTTCTTTGATTTTCTTATTGTTGATTCTTTATTTCATTGCATTCTGATCTGAAAAGATTCTTTGTCATATTTTAATGTTTTAAAATGTATTCAGTTTCATCAGTTCTTGATCATATGCTATCTCCTGAAATGCTTAAATATTGAGTATTTTTATATATATATACAATGGCTTTATGTATTCCCCTCGACCTTCCTTTAGTTCTTTCTATATCATTCTATATTTTGCTCACAGAATACTTCAATATTGCAGCTGGAAACTTGAGTTTTTTCTTCAGTTCTGTTACCTTGATAAATGTCTAGTGCGTTTTTCCCTTTTGGTTTTCTTATTCCAGGTCTTTTAGCATTCATTATAGTTCTTTACTTTCTTCTAGAACCACACTTAGAAATCTGTTCAGCTCTTTAACTTCATCATTTCTTCCATTTGCTTTAAATATTCTGTATTCAAGAACAAGTTTCAGAGTCTCTTCTGACCTGATCTTTTCTTTCATTCCTGTTTTTTTGGTAACCTTTTGTTTTCTTCATGTATGATGTCCCACATGTACGTTATCCCACAGCTCCTCTAGTATTTGGTAATTAGTGTTCAGTGTGTCAAATCTCTTCTTAAGATTGCCTCTATATTCAAGTGGGATATATTGAATGTAGTACTTGGACTCTCTTAGACTTGTTTTAATTCCATCAGTTTCAACTTGAACTTGTATAGGAGCAATTAATTATTCAGTTCACAGTTGTTCTTGTTCTGATTGATATTAAGTTTTTCCATCATTATGGTCACAGATATAGTTGATTTGATTCCTGTGTATTACATCTGGTGAGGTCCATTGGTATAATTGTTGCTTATGTTGTTGAAATAAGGTCTTTCCAAGAATAGATTGATGTTCTTGTAAAATTCTATCATGAATGTTGGTAGATTTTGCCAGAATCATTTCTATAACAGAGCCTGTATCTTCCAGGTAACAATCCATCTTTGTTTCCAATGTCCACATTCCAATCACTGATACTTATGGATCCATACTAATTGCATGCTTGATCAATTGATAAAAGTCTTTAATTTCTTCATCTTCGTCATTTTTGGTTTGTGGGCAAATTTGAATAATAGTTGATATTTTCCTGTCACTGACAGCAGTGTTGTATTTCAGGATAGATGTTGATGTGGTCTTTTTTTATTATGAATGGGACACTATTACTCCTTATTCTGTCATTCCCAGCACAGTAGCCAAAGTGTATGTCCAATTAAAAATGACCAAGATCATTCCATTTCTGTTCACTAATGCCTAAGATATTGATTGTTATATATTCTGTTTCATTTTTTACAACTTCCAATTTTTCTATATTCCTAATTCTTACATTCCACATTCTGATTATTAATGGATGTTTGCAGCTGTTTCTTCTCATTTCATCAGCAAATGAAGATCCTGAAAGCTTTACTCTATCAATGCCATTCAGGTTGATACTAATTAGAGGAGGCAGCTGTTCCCCAGTTGTATTTTGAGTTTCTTCCAACCTAAGGAACTCATCTTCTGGCACTATCTCAGATAATGTTCTACTGCTATTTATAAAGTTTTCACTGGCCTTTTTTTCTTTTTCCCAGAAGTAGATTACCAAGTTTTCCTTCCTAGTCTGTCTTGGCCTGGAAGCTCCACTGAAACTTGCCCACCATGAGTGACCCTGCTGGTATTTGAAATACTAGTGGCATAGCTTCCAGCATCACAGAAACACACAAGTCACCACAGTATATATGGCAAACTGATAGATGAATGGTGGGTTGTTGTTGTTAGTTGCCATCAAGTCAGTCCCTACTCATGGAGACCTTAAGTATAACAGATCGAAGTGTTGCCCAATCCTACAATATCTTCATAATCATTGATACGTTTTAGTTCACTGTTACAACAATTTTGTCAATTCACTTCTATGAGTTTGCCTTGCTTTTATTGGCTCTCTACTTTATCAAACATGATTTCATGTTTAGGGATTAGTCTATCCTGATACCATGTTCAAAGTAAGCAAGTGAAGTCTCACCATCCTTCCTTCTAAGGGAAATTCTGGTTGTATTTCTTTTAAAACTAATGTGTTTATTCTTTTGTAAGTCCATCACCAACATTGCATCAATTTTCCTTTTGTATTTCTTTTTTTACTGTCCAATTTTGGCATATATATAAGGTAGTTGAAAAGACCTGTTTGGGGTTAAATGCATCTTAGTCATGTAATGATTATAGGAGTGAGCTATTTTCCACTTGAGATCTATTAACCAATTGGCACAACTGGCTCTTTATCAATAATCTCTGAGAATGTTTTTTATAATTAAATATTCATTTACTTTAACTTTTGTTATAGCCTGTTTGGGAGGGCAGGGGGCAAAAAAAAAAAAAAAAGCATTTACATTGTGGTTTAAAGAATCAACTCTTATCTAACTAATGACAGACAGTCTATTTTAATATAACCATCAGGCAAAATACAGTACTGAGCCCTGTTGGTGCAGTGGACTGCTAACCAAAAAGTTCCCAGTTTGATCCCACTAGTCACTCCACAGGATAAAGATAAGCCAGTATGCTTGTGTAAAGATTTACAGTCTCAGAAACCTATGGAGTAGTTTTACTCTGTCCTGTCCTGTAGGGACATTAGGAGTCAGAATCAACTTAATGGCAGTGGGCGAACTCCCTCAAAATCTGTCATCTGATCCTTCAGAGTCTTATTTGACACATTTTAGTGGACAGTTAATATGTTTCCTGAAGAATACAGCATAACATAAATGTGCAGTTCTTCCTATTCTAGGGAGAGAAATAAGCAGGGGAGAGTAGTAGAGGTAAAGCATGTAAGAAAAGCCCATCCTTGTCATTTTATTATAAATTCAGATGCCTGAACAGACTCAAATTTCATCCTCTGTAAGAATTACCACCAACTAGACATTAACTCAATTTAAGATAAGAATTAAAAAACCTGAGGTTAGAAGATAGTAACAAGAAAAGTTTGTTCTATAATTGTAGAAGATATGTAACTAAAAGGGGGGAGTATTTAATCTTTCATTTCAGGAACAGATGATCCCAGGACAATGAAGAAAGAAGAGCATGAATGGAGCATGAGATTCCTACCTAGAAAAGAAGCTACAGCAGAGACAGTGGCAGAGACATGGAGAGACAAAGCAGTTCCTAGCTCTAGGCCCATGGACTGAGAAAGGCTGTGTGCCTATGGGCAGGAGGCTGGTTGGCAGAAGTGTCCATTGGACATTTAAATCAATATATGTTTTTGGTTTTTATGTGTACATCAAATATTTTATCTTTGTTCATTTGTGAAATAGTAGATGTAAATTGGGAGCCACAAAGAGGAAGCAGGATAACTGTTGTTGCAACTAGGGGATTATAATCATTGAGATGAAACAAAATATATGATTGGTTGAATATAAATCTGATGATCTTGTCTGTAAACTTTCACACAACTCACAACAAAAAGTTGAAAAAAAAAAGGTTTATCTTTTCTTTGCAAATCTGAAGCATTTGTGGATAGTCTCCCAATAGTCTTTATTGCATAGTAAATCATGAGAGTAAATCACATTTTCAATAACTATACATATGCTCTTACTATATTTGCTATATATTTTGTAGCTTAGGGACTCTTACAAATGAATGTAGTGGCAGTAATTTACAATTAATGGAAAATGTATCAAGAGCTTGTCCAGAATTCATTTCTACTGTTAAAAATGTATCTACTATTATGTTTTGCAATGTTTAAGATAATCCCCTAATGTATATAATAGAATTGTTTATATTTTCAAATAATATTTGGCTAAAATATATATAATAATCAAATCATAAAAATATACGACTGACAGCAAAAGATGGAGACAGCCTAAATACCCATCAACTGGAGAATGGTTTAACAAACTTAGGTACATACACACAATAGAATGCTGTGCAATATTGAAGAATAATCATGAATATGTAAAACACCTCATGACCTGGATGAATGTGGAGGACACTATGCTGAGTTAAATTAGTCAATCATAAAAAAGAAAGTATTTATATGAGAGCACTATTGTAAAAAGTTAAGAAAATATTTCCTTGCTAAATGAAATATTCTGTGATGGTTACTGGAAGGGTAGGGAATTATTCACAGGCTAGAGGGTAGACACATGTTAATACAGGTGACAAGGAAGGCAACATACAACAAAAGGTAGGTTGGCAGAGAAAAGATAAAGATAGCAGGAGACACAGTGAGGAGCACAGAAATTAAAGGAATAGAGGTAAATACTGTTGTGGTGCTGTGGGTTAACGCGATGAACAGAAAGGTCAGTTTGAACCACAAGATTGGCAGTTCAAACTCACCAGTCTGTCCTTGTAAACCCTACACAGGAGCACAGTCAAATCCAACTCAATGGCACTTAATCAACAACAACAATAACTGTTACCTGATGGAGGTAACAGTACATGGAGGGGATTGCAATCATTGTAATGAAACAAAATATACAATTTTCTGAATGTAAAATGATGACCTGCTCTGGAATCTGGAAATCTTCACTCAGTTCACAATAAAAAGTTTTTAAGATTATACACACACACACACATATATAATCTGGTTGAAAGATGAACCATAGACTTCCCGTTTTGGCTACGGCAGAACAGAGTCAGGTAGAACAGGCTCCATGGGGTAGGGACTGAAAACCCAGAGAAGCTGCTCTCCCAGAACAGCACAAGAGCTCTGGATCTAGCATAAGGCTCAGGGCGTCAGTTTCCCACAACTGTCAGTGGAAAAATCACGGTATAAAGGAAAATATTGCAATTCAGGAATCCATCAACACATGGGACTCCCTCTGTGGGCATCCTGCCCTGGTGGAGGTCAGAGGGTGAGGCTACAACCAGACTGGTACAGGGAAAAAGCGGCAAAGGGAACCAACGCTAAAAGTCACACAGTGACATTTGCAAAGGAGGTATGGGGGGATTCTACACATTTTTTCCTCCTCTTCCCTGTCATGTCTTCTTTGCCCAATCCAGAAAAGTCCAGCTTTGAGACCACAGCTTTTCCACGGCACAATAGAAAAAGCCCCATTGGTCCAAGGGCAAATTCTTTGGCTGCTGCTTTGGACTTCTGCCTGTGGGTCCCAGCCCTAAAATTAACTTGTGCAGGACCCTTTACTCCTGCCTATCCAACAAGAAAAAAAGCAGGTTTGGCCTGACAGACAAACCATATGAACAGTCTGTAAAACCCCAACATAAAATGACACCACTATTTCAAGAATTATGCTGTGCACACGCAGATACCTAACTGACCTTCAGAAACAAAAATAGCAGACAATCTTTCTCTCATTAACTTTTCAATATCTAACTGAGCACCTCCACGGTGGTGACTAGAGGAGGGACCTGAACGAGTGGACATCCCACCCACTGCTGGAGACTTCTACGGTACACGCACACTGCCTTGTAGCAAGGCAACTTACCAGTCTGCCACAGTTTTATTTTTGTTTCAAAGTGGTGATTTTTGTCTCTGCTTTTATATTGTTTCTGCTTTGGGGCCTTTTTATCACACATTTTTCCTGGAGGTGGAAGGTTTCTCTCCCTATGTTACCCAAGAAGAGTCGGCAGTTGTGGCCATATAGCCAAGCTACAAGCATATCCCATAATATTCCACCATTGAGACAAGAGCCAATAACAGCTGCTAAGCATTACATGCGAAAAGGAAATCCTCTCTCCTGATCATATCCACCGGAGACAGCCTGTAAGCTTAATAACACAGCAACAAACACCCATTTAAGCATTAACAACCCACGTAACTACTAGAAATGACCAGCAAAACACAACAAAAGATATCAAAACATGTACAAAAACAGAAAAGAGTAACTGAGACAAATGAGCTGAAGATAAAAAAAGCCTTTCCAGATGAGTGGGTTTTAGACATGCCTGAGAAAGAATTCAGAAGAATTATATGGAAACAAATTAAAATGCTCTGAAAAGGTGAGGAGGAAAACAAGGAAGAAGTCAGGAAATTACTACAAGTACATGTTAAAGAGAGTTCTTTGGACTGAAAACTAACAAGAACAGACAACAACCAGAGATTGACAGGTGTGGCAACGCTACCTGAAACTCAGAC
>NW_006408657.1:7329955-7336110 GCF_000296735.1 Chrysochloris asiatica
TGTAGGAACAGAGATCCAGGTCGTGAGGAGGTCAGGTAGACTAAAGGATACAAAAGATTGTCTTAAAAGAAGGGAAAAGTTAATAGACTATAAGGTAACCCCAAAGAAAGTTAATACTTCAAAACTTACAATGAAAATGAACTTCCAAAAAGAACAAGCAAACATGAAAACTAAGAAGAAATCAACAAGAAATAGCACAAAAACCACAAATTAAGCACAAGAAGACATGTAGACCAAAGGAACATATAGCACTACAAAAATTAATATAAGGGCAACAATTAATTCATACCCATCAATAATTACATTGAATGTCAATGGATTGAATGCACCAGTGAAGAGACAGAGAGTCATAGAATGGATAAGAAAACAAGACCCTTCAATAGGCTGTCTGCAAGAGACACACCTTACACACAAAGACAAAAACAGACTAATAGTTAAAGGATGGGAAAATATATATACCAAGCTAACAGCAACAATAAACAAGCAGGAGTGGCAATATTAATCTCCAATAAAGTAAACTTTAAGACAAAAACCAGCATAAGAGATAAAGAAGGTCACTATCTCATGAACAAAGGGTCAATTGAGCAAGATGACATAACCATAATAAATGTCTACACTCTCAATGAAAGAGCACCAAGATATATGAAGCAAACCTTACTAGAATTGAAGAAAGAAATAGATAAGTCTACAATTATAGTGGGAGATTTTAATATGCCACTTTCGATAAGGCACAGAACAAACAGAAAGATATTTGACAAAGTTACAGAAGAACTAAACAACACAATCAACCAAATTGACCTCATACATGTGAACAGAGCATTCAATCCCAAAACAGCACAATATACATTCTTGTCCAGTACACATGGAACATTCTCCAGAAATTTACAAGCCTCCATAAATTTACAAACATCAAAATACTACATAGCATTTTTCAGACGACAATGCTATATAAAATTAGAAATCAACAATAAGAAGACCAAGGAAATAAAGTCGAATACATAGAAACTGAATAACATCCTGCTGAAAGCGACTGGGAAATTAAACGTGAATTCACAAAGTTTTCACGAGAATAAAAACACAACATACCAAAATCTTTGGGACACGGCAAAAGCCATGCTGAGAGGACAATTTATTGTGATAAATACCCACATCCAAAAAGAGGAAAGAACCAAAATTAACACATTAACACATTATCTCCAACAATTGGAAACAGTCCAACAGAGGGAACTTACAGTCACCAAAAGAAAAGAAATGATAAAGATAAGAGCAGAAATAAATGAGATGGAAAATAGAAAAACTATAGAAAGAATCAACAGGACAAGAAGCTGGCTTTTTGAAATGATTAATAAAATTGACAACGCATTGGCAAACCTAACAAAAGAAAAAAGGGAGACAACACAAATAACTTGCATTAGAAACCATACAGGTGATGTCACAACGGAACCAAATGAAATCAAAAGGATAATAACAGAATACTATGAAGAGTTGTACTCCAAAAAATTTGAAAACTTAGAAGAGATGGATACATTTTTAGAAAAACATGACCTACCTAAACTTACACATAGTGCAGTAGTAAACTTGAACAGACCCATAACAAAAGAAGAAATTGATCATGTCATCAAAAAACTCCCAACCAAAAGAAGTCCAGGCACAGATGGCTTCACGGGTGAGTTCTACCAAACATTCAGAGAAAAGCTGTCACCAATTCTACTCAAATTATTCCAGAATGTTGAAGAGGACAGAAAGCTTCCTAATACTTTTTATGACACAAGCATAACCCTCATACCAAAACCAGGGAAGGACATCATTAAGAAAGAAAATTATAGACCAATATCCCTCATGAACATAAACACAAAAATTCTCAACAAAATCCTAGCCAACAGAATCCAGTACCACATCAAGTGGGATTCATATCAAGGATGCAAGGATGGTTCAACATTAGAAAAACAATCAATGTAATCCACCATATAAATAAGAAAAAGGAAAAGAACCACATGATCATATCAACTGATGCAGAAAAGGTATTTGACAAAATCCAACATCCATTCCTGATAAAAACACTCAACAAAGTAGGAATTGAGGGTAAATTCCTCAACATAATCAAGAACATATATACAAAACCAACAGCCTACATCACTCTCGATGGAGAGAAACTGAAAGCCTTCCCTCTGTGAATCGGAACCAGACAAGGATGTCCTTTGTCACCACTCCTATTCAATATTGTTTTGGAAGTCTTAGCCAGAGCTATATGGCAAGATAGGAAAATTAAAGCATCCAAATTGCCAAAGAAGAAATAAAACACTCATATTGCAGACAATATGATTCTATACATAGAAAACCCCAAAGACTCAGTAAAAAAGCTACTAGACATTATTGGAAGATTCAGCAAAGTGGCAGGGTATAAGATCAACATACAAAAATCAGTTGGATTCCTCTATAGTAAAAATGACAGTGCTGAAAAGTACATTAGGAAAGCAATACCATTTACAATAGCAGCCCAAAGGATGAAATATCTAGGAATAAACATAACCAGAGAAACAAAGGACCTATACAAAGAAAATTACAAAACACTACTACAAGAAACCAAAAGAGACGTACAGAAGTGGAAGAACATACCATGTTCCTGGATAGAAGACTCAACATCATGAAAATGTCAATACTGCCCAAAGCAATTTACACATATAATCCAATCCCAATCCACATTCCAACAACGTTCTTCAAAGAGATGGAAAAGACAATTACAAACTTTATATGGAAAGGAAAGAGACCCAGGATAAGCAAAGCACTACTTAAGAAGAACAAGGTTGGAGGCCTCTCACTCCCCTATCAAAATTTACTACCTGGCTACAGTGGTCAAAACAGCCTGGTACTGGTACAATGAAATATACATTGATCGATGGAACAGAAATAAGAATCCAGAAAATTAACCCATCTACATACAGCCAACTGATTTTCGACACAGTGCCTAGGTATATTACATGCGGAGGAGATAGTGTCTTTAACAGATGGTGTTGGCAGAACTGGAAAGCGATCTGCAAAAGATTGTAACAAGACCTTTACCACACACTCTGTAAAAAAAAAAAACGCACTCAGCATGGATTAAAGACCTGAATGTGAATCCCAAATTTATGAAGGTCATCAATAAAAAATAGGGACAAATGTGAAGGCTCTAATTCAGGGCATACACAGACTACCAAACATTTTGAAAACTATACAAACAAAAGTAGATAAAATAGATGATTGGGACACACTAAAAATTAAATATTTATGTGCATCCAACTCATAGTGATCTTATACAACAGAGTAGAAATGCTTCCTAAAGAATTTTAGAACTCTTTATGGGATCACATAGCCTCATGGTTCTCCCATAGAGTGGCTGGTGGATTTAAACCACCAGTCTTGAAGTTAGCAGCCCAACTCTTAATCCACTGCTCTATCTGGGCTCTTCTTTGAAAGTGTTAGGTCATTATTTCTTCAAATATTCTCTCTGCCCCCTATTTTGTCCCTCTCCTTCTGGGATTCCCATAATGTGTTTATTGGTTTGTCTGATGATTCCCACAGAGCCCTCCTGCCTGCGAATTTTTCTTTGTTTAATTTTTTTTTTTTCTTTCTGTCTCTCACACTGGGTTATTTCAATTTTCCTATCTTCAAGTTTCATCTGCCAGTTTAAATCTGCTGTTGAATCTGGCTAGTAAATTTTTAATTTCAGTTACTGTTCTATTCAGCTTTAAAATTTCTGATTTTTAATTGAATTTCTATCTCTTTGTTAGTATTAGTATTCTTACTGATTACATATCATTTTCTTGATTTCCTGTAATCTGTTATCCATATTTTTCTTTAATTTTTTTGAAATTTGTTGTTAAATGCCAACGAGTTGGTTCCAACTCATGGTGATGCTTCATAGGATTTCTGAGACTTTACTTCTTTGAGGGCACAGAAGACCTCATCTTTCTCCTGTGGAGTAGCAGGTGGGTTCAAACTGTGGAGTTTGTGGTTTGCTGACCAGTGCTTATCGTATGGAGCTACCACACTCCTAATTTTGGGAAACAGTTGTTTTTAAATCTGTATGTGGTAAGTCCAATATCTGATCTTAATTACAAATGGTTTGTGTCGCTTTCTTTTGTTTCTTTGAATTAACCATCCTTCTCTGTTTCTCTGTGTGTCTTATTCTTTTGTTGTTGAATACAGAACATTTAATAGTATAATGTGGTAATTCTAGAACTTAGAGTTTACCTTACTCAGGATTTGCTAGTTTGTTTTCATTCCCATTTCCTTTCTGATTTTTTTCTTATTATTCACGTCTCTGATAGTACATTGTTGCTGTTGTTATTGTTAAATGCCTTAACATAGCCAACTCATAGCGACCCTATAGGGTTTCTGAGGAGCAACTGGTGGATTTGAACTGCCGACCTTGTGGTTCACAGTAAAGTGCCAGTGCTACAGAGCCATACTATGGTTCTGAAATAAAATAAAAACATTTGAGGGAAAAAATTAAAATGGATTGCTATAGTTTTTGACTAGTTCTATTCTGTGGCAATCCTTAGCCAGGTTTATATTGTGTAGAAAGACCCACCAAAAGAAACATTTTAGGATTGCCTTAGGTGTTTCTTGGCATAGGTCTTGCCCTGTGTATGCATGTAGATACTAAAAATTATTCACACTTGGGTGATTTTAATGCCTCAGTTTTTCAAGGAAATTATCTCCCTGAGGTTTAGAATCCAGCTACTCAATCATGTTCTTTTGCACCAGGTGGCTGCTGCCTCCTAAATTCACCTTGCAATGCATTAGTCCATGCCTGACATTCCCCTACCTTTGGTTACCTGCAAAATGAATAAGATAGAGGCAAACACTTTGCTTTAGTCTTTTAGGTAGTCAGCCAGATGATTTGAACTGCAAAACACAATACTATGTCAATAAGATGCATGCTTCTCACTTCAGAACTGGAGAAAAAGATCCCAACTGGAAACTATTTCTTCAACCTGGCTACCAAACAGGCTAGAGTTGGTGTTCAAGATAGCATTAAAAAACCCTCAGTCTTTCTATCATTGTGACAAGACATTGCTCAGTTACTATGGTCCCCTGATTATTCTCTAAAGTTCTGACAAAACTACTACTATCATTTTCTGCTTGATTCTTTTTTCCCCCTACAGGAAGTTGAGAGCATGGTCCTTATTCTGCTATCTTGGTGCTAGTTTTGAGAAAAATTTAATAGATGTAAAAATAGTAGAAAAAACTAAAATTAGATACTTTAAAAGAGCAGAGAGTAGAGGTAAGAAAATAAATAGGCCAAGTGAGAATAATGTAATATTTCATTTACAAAGATGAAAGATGAAACCCATGTTAAATAAATTACTCATTGAATCTCTAATATTTGAATGTTATTCAAGTTTTCAGTGGTGTTCCTACCAATGACATCTGTCCTTTAAAGATTCTCTTTGACTGGGGGGATAGTGATCATTTTTTTATTTTATACATCATTTATATATTCCTCTTTCTCTGTAAAGATAAGAAATTTTGTGTCATTTTTAAGTGTGACTTTTTTCCAAGATCAGATGCCAATGTTCTTTCTTTGAACATTAAATGTTTGCAGATGACTTATTGGCTGTGAACTCTTTTGTTCAGTGACAGACCTTTAGAGTTAATTCAAGTGGTATTCAAGAGATAGAAAATTTTCAAAAAATAGCTAACTTTCCTTACTTGGCTGTGGAGGGAAAGGAAGTTTTGATGTACAGTTATGGATTTGTGAAAGTACCCTAGCACAATTTAATTCCATGACTTATGGAAGTGCCATTTAGATTTTTCCCTTCAGATATTAATGCAACAGCATTGACATTACTGTTTTCCTTAAGGCCATTCACTGATGCAGGATGCTATAGACAGTTTTGGATTAACATTCTCAATTAATATTGTTGGCATGGTTTTTACATTGTTTACAAATCTTTTTAATCAGAGATGAAATGTACTGCTCAAGGTGGCAATACATTTCTCATGACTACATTATTCCAAAATAGTAATCACAAAGTCAAATCCATCTTTGAATTAGGTAAATATTTATTTATTTGGTTTGCATTATATCAATTTTCCTATAATCTAATATTCCAAGTTCAGTCAGTTCTTGGCTTTAAAACACATAGCTACCCGTCACTCACATATGA
>NW_006408657.1:7338892-7349035 GCF_000296735.1 Chrysochloris asiatica
CACGCACCATCTTCACAATCTTCCCTATGTTTGAACCTATTGTGACAACCACTGTATCAGTCAATCTTGTTGAGGGTCTTTCTCTTGTTCTTTGACCCTTTCCTTTACCGAGCATGAAGTCCTTCTCCAGGGACTGGTCCCATCTGATAACATGTCAAAGTTCATGAGCCAAAATCTCACCATCCTTGCTCCTAAGGAGCACTCTGGCTGCACTTCCTTCAAGACACATTTGTTTGTTCCTCTGGCAATCCATAGTATAGTTAATGTTCTTCAACAACACCATAGCTTAACTGCATCAATTATTCTCTGGTCTTCCTTATTGACTGCTCGGCTTTCACATGCATATGGGATGATTGAAAGTACTATCTATGGCTTAGGTTAGGTGCATTTTAGTCTTCAAACTGACATTTTTACTCTTTAACACTTTAAAGAGATCTTTTGCAGCAGATTTGCCTAATGCAATGCGTAGTTTGATTTCTTAACTGTTGCTTCCATGATTTGATTGTGGATCCAAGTGAAATGAAATAATTGAAAATTTCAATCTTTTCTCTATTTATCACAATGTTGTTTATTGGTCTAGTTATCAGGAATTTTGGACTGGTGCGGTGTTGTAGGGTAAACACTAGATTTCTAACCAAAAGGACAGTAGGTCAAACCCACCAGCTGCTCCTCAGAAACCCTTTACAGGCTCCCTGTGAGTTGGAACAGATTTGACAACACTTAACAAAAATGAGAGAATTTGGTTTCAACAAAAATGCTCATGGTTCTTTATGATGCTGATACTTAGAATCTGTTGAACTATGCCTTTTGTTGTGTATGCTTCACACTATGAATCTTTATTGAATGTTCATTTTGTACTGGACACTTGTAATTGTTGTGGTTTATTGTTATATGTTGTAGAGTTGATTCCTAATCATAGCTTGAACTCCTGGCAGTTCCCTGTCAATGTACTAAAAAAGTTATCTTCAGCAAAATTTTACTTGCATGCGATATTAATGATATTGTTCAATGATTTTCATATTCCACTGGGTCACCGCTCTGTGGAATAGACACAAACATGGATCTCATTCAATCATGTGGCCAAATCTCTTCCAGATTTCTTGGCATAGATGAGTGAGTACCTCCAGTGCTGCATAACTATGTTGAAACGTTTTGGTTTGTATTTCACAGGTTCTTGGAGGCTTGTTTCTTTGACAATGCCTACAGTGTACCTTGGATTTCTTCCTTCAGTACCACTGGCTTTTGATTATATGCTACTTCATAAAATGGTTGAACATAGACCATTTCTTTTTGGTACACTGACTCTCTGTATTCCTTCCATCTTCTTTCTGCATCATTCAATATTTTGCCCATTTCGAGTGTGTTTTTCCCTTTTGGTTTTCTAACTCCAGGTCTTTACACATTTCATTATAATACTTAGCTTTGTCTTCTCAAACTTCTTTTTGACATTTCCTGACCAGCTCTTCTTTTACCTCCTCATTTCTTCCAGTAGTTATCAGTACATCTTGATTGCATGTTTGATCAATATCAAACTGAAGAAGTTGGTAGAATTCTTCAATTTCATCATCACTGATGAAATTTGAATAATAATGGTATTTACTCGTCTTCCCTGTAGGCATATGGATATTATCCTATCACAGACAGCATTGTGCTTCAAGAAAGATCTTGAAATGCTGTCTGAAGATAAATGTGATGTCATTCTTTTTTAATTTGTCACTCCCAGCATAATAAACCATGATTGTCAGATTCAAAATGACCAATACCAGTGAATTTCAGCTCTGATTTGTCAGATTTTTAAGTTTATAACATGGCATCCTGTATTTTATCTGGCAACTTTAGCTTAAAAATCATTTAGGGCTTTTCAGAGGGAGTAGAGGTAGTGAAGAATCCTGGGGTGAAGCTGAAGGATAAATACTGCAATGAAAACCACAAGGTAGGCAGTTCAAATCCACCAGCCACTCCTTGGAAACCCTATATGGGTTCATTATGAGTTGGGGCCAACTTAACAACAACAACAGAGATAGTGAGTTTTACAAATTAAAATATTACTTTGTTTTTATATCAGGACAGTAAACAAAGGGAATAGATTTGGAACCAGTGGAAGAAGAAACTCATAATCTGTCAAGATAAAAAACATTGATGGTTTAAAGTGATTTTTAACAACTATTTTATTTATTTACAAACTTGTTGTTATTAAGTGCTATTGAGTCAGTTCCCACTTATAGCAACCCTGCATAGAATTTCCTAGGAGCAATTGGTGGGTTTGAACTATTGATCTTGCAGTTAGCAATACAGTGCTTATCCTACAGTGCCACACCAGGACTTTGCATGATATTTAATTGACAAGATCATAAGTTACAATCCCACACTAAGTACTAATTTTTTTTTTTTACAGTTTATTTTAAAAGAGAAAGTTCTTTTATTTTTACTACTAAAAATCCACCTTTTTCAGTCATAACATATTTTAAGAAGGCTTCACCCCTGGTACTCTGCAGGTATCTAGTAGGACAGTAACCCTTTCCAGCTTTGTTTTTTCACAGATTTGATTTATATCCTCTGAAATGATCCTCACTGGAAGGGGTGTAACTACAGGGAAGAGAGAAATCACAACTAAAGCAAAATAAATCACAGGACGTCTTCTTTACAGAATGGAACCAGAACTGCCACACACTGTTCAAAGGGTTGTTGTTGCTAAGTGCTATTGAGTTGGTTCTGACTCATAGCAGCCCTATATAGGGTTTCCTAGGCTGTAAATCTTTGTGGGAGCAGAAAGTCTCAATTTTCTCCCAGGGAGAACAGCTGGTGGGCTCAGACCCCAGATCTTGCAATTCAAAGTCAAATGTTTATCCTACAAAGCCACCACTTGTTTGTTCTAAAGAATTAAGCTTAAGACTTAAATGAGAACCAAAGCAAATCAAACATTTATGGAATCCCTAACACAAACTCTGTGCACTCCAGGTGTGGCACTGTAGGACAAGCACTGACTGGATTGCTAAGCAAAGGTTGATGGTTTAAGCCCACCAACGGCTCCTTGGAATCTCTACACAGGATTGTTATGAGTCAGAACTGACTCAGAGGCACTCACCACTACCACCACCAACAACAAAATTTGATCAAATATGTTTGAGGAGTTAACTGCCAAAGAGAAATCTCTAGAAATTGAAAGTAAACGTCCATTATTAAAGTTTTTTTAAGTTATAAAATTGAAGAATACATTTAAATGATTCTGCTTAAATCTTGGATCTTTTAGGAAGAATTCTCAAATTTTCTAGAGGGTTTTTGTTGCATCGATGTTGCCAATTATTCCAGAACACTTTCCTAAATGAACTAGAAGACTCTTTGGCACACAGAATGATTGACTAGGTCATGTGCCCTCATCAGAAGACTCTTATTTTGGCTGGTAGCCTTACACACGTTTTTGTTTTTTTTTAATATGTCTTCAGCCCACAAAACATTTTTAACTTGTGGCATTTACTCTTAAGTAAATCCAATTTTCAAAAAATAAAAAGTATTATTGATACATATATTTTAAAGCATTCTGGAACATTCCTTAGTGTATATTAAATCCTTGTTTAGTAGTTAACATTTATTTTCTGTCCTTGAGAACAATGGTCACTGGTGCCACAGATAAGATGCTGCTGTCTACCTCCTGATAGATTAGTTGTGGTACTCAAGTCCAGAACTGAAGTCATTCATTGTGTCCTTCATAGGTCTCCCTTTGCTGTCAGACAGATTGGAATTAGTCACAGAACAGTGATTTCCAGTTAATAACATCATTACCCAGATAACTGGTATATAAATTTGGGCAAATGCAAGAGAAAGGAGACCTTTTCTGGAATTCCAGGACAGCTTCTAGTCTTGTCCTCAGGAATTCAGTCTCTACACAGTCACTAGCATAATCATCCAAAAATGCATTCTGATCAGCTCTTTCTATACCCATCCAATATTACCCTAACATTCTCAGGTGAAAGCCCATCAGCTTTCATTGGACCAATACATTTTAATTGTATTCCTCTTGCTTTGCTACACTTACACACTTTTCTCCAGGCATGGAAAATTATTCTCAGTTCTTACCTTGTCTTAAGGAACTCTGGTAGTTTAGTGGTTACAAATCGGGCTGTGAACATAAAGGTCAACAGTTGGAAACTACCAGCTGTTCCAAGGGCGAAAGATGAGGCTTTCTGCTCCCATAAAGATTTATAGCCTTGGAAACCCTGTACAGGGACACTATGAGTCGGAACCAACTCCTCGGCACATAACCAACCAACCCTAGCTCATCCATTTAAGTTGCCACCATTCTCTCAGTTTGTCATACTGTGGTGGCTTCTGTGTTTCTGTGATGCTGGAAGTTTTGCCACCAATATTTTAAATACCAGCATGGTCATCATATGAAGAGGTTTCAGCTGAGCCTCCAGACTAAGACAAACTAGGAAAAAAGGAAGTAGAGGTGGGCCACTTCTGAAAATTTAGCCACTGTAAACATGGTGAGTAGGAGTGGATGATTATCTAATATAGTCCCAAAAGATGAACACCTCAGGTTAGAAGGTATTTAAAATATGACTGAGAAAGAGCTGCCTCCTCATACTAGAGTTGGTCTTAGTTACTTGGATAGGTACAACTCAAAAATGAGAAGAAAAATCTGTAAGCACCCATTAATAATTGGAAATTGGAATATATGAAGTATGAATCTAGGAAAATTGGAAGAAGTAAAAAACGTAATGGAATGAATGTGTAAAGATTGATATCCTAAGCATTAGTGAGTTGAAATGGACTGATATTGGCCAGTTTGAATCAGACAATCAAATCATATGGTTTCTGTGCTGGGAACACCGACTTAAAGAGGAGCGGCATCACGTTCATCATCAAAAAGAACAATTCACAATCTATCTTGAAGGGCAATACTGTCTGTGATAGAATAATATCCATACACCTACAAAAAACACCAGTTAATATAATTGTTATTCAGTGGGTTTTCTCAAAATTACACAAAAGGTTATATGGAAAAGAAATTGCAAATATATGATGCTGAAATCTGGGATGCAATTTGAAATTGGATGCTGTTTCCTAAAAGTTCAGATTCAGGGGCATGTTTCAAGAAGTCCTTTTATTTTTTATTTCTGTATTTTGTTTTAAAGAGGACATATAAGAAGATCATCAGATATGTGATCACTTTACTCCCTCAACTTTCAGTTAGGTGCATACTGGTCTTACGGTCTTATCAGGAAATGCAGTTAAAGTTGCTCAAAATGCTTTGCTCTAGTAGATGATATGCAAGTGAAGAGAAAGCAAAAATGAAATAAATATCTTTTAAAAATACATGCAATTTAATAAAAATAACAGTGTGCAGATGGCACATTCTTGTAAGTTGAAAAGAAAATAGCTTCTGGCAGTTTATCCATCATCGCCTATATTCTTTGAATAGCTTATAAACTATATCACATTTCAAATTTATCTCCAGTCACTTCATTCACTCCTTATATATTTGTTGAATTCTCTTGTCAAACAAATATATTTATGCAGTGGTAATTACAAAAAGTCAGGAAAAGAACATGGATAACAATGTTATACTTTGATATTTATTTCTCCATCATTCAAATATTTTGTTAGGTTTTCTATAAAATGTATTACTTACCGATTAAAATGTACATCTACATATACAATTATGGATCATCTCCAAGTTGGTTTTGTAAATTCATTTGTTAGGATGCAATAGTTTCGAGTTACTTATCACATTTAATCTAGTATATTCTTTTTAAACATTACTGATAGCCTGTCATATTGATTCACATGTAATCATTGTCCTGAGAAAATGTATCTAAGAAACATAAATCATCAGCTGCCATAACTTATGCTGCATGATTTTTTGTCACTATTATATGAATTAGGTTAAATAGCAATACAGGGACATTCTCTGGATAAAAGAAATTGTCCTTTTGTTCAATATAATGACTGCTTGCATACCCAAAGGATTGTTAGAATTGATGCTTTATTATATTATTTTATTATGTTGCAGTCTGCAATGCTGTAAAATATTTGGTATTAATATAATCCTGAAGTGATAAGATGAATAATTCTATTTACCAGGCTTGACTGTTCCTACATTGCTCTCCCTGCTCTTTCTTAGTAGGGCTTTTCATTGTCTAAATCTACATCTTCCCTTCATCCCTGAACTCCTGCAGAAACTTCATTCCCTTCTCTCTTTGAATACATGATTGTTCAGTTTACATGAGAAGATCAAATATGTCCATACGTCCAGATCTGTAGTGGCCTCCGTTATTCTTAGAAGAAAATTCCAGATCCTATCATACCCTACGAAGCCCAGCATGGTCTCACCTTGACAATTCAGCCTCCTGCTTTAGCTCTAGACAAACTCCTCCCTTGACTCCAGCCACACAAGTTGGTATTCAAACAGGCCCAGCTACTTTTTACCCTGGACAATGTCTGCAGTTGCTCCATGGTCTAAAAGGTTCTTTCTCCTTCTTGCATGTGTTGTTGTTGTAAAGTGCCATTGAGTCAGGTCCTACTCATAGCGACCCTGTATAGGGTTTTCAAGGAGCGTCTCGTGAGTTTGAACTGCCAACCCGTGTTTCAAACTGACCTTGTGATCCAGTGCTTTACCCCACAGAGCCACACCAGGACTCCTCTTCAATCTAGTTAGCTCTTAGAACCCTCACATTAACCATCAGTTTTGGTGTGTTGGTCTCCTCCTTAGGGACTGTTCTGCAGAGAATCACAGCAGTCAGGGCCCCAGTTCCCCGGTACTCATAGTCTCCTTTACTTATCCATGGTAGTGGCTATGTGATTGGCGCTTAGTGTCAGTTCTTTCTCTGGACTATGAGATCCACAAGAACCTTTCATTTCAACAAAAGCTCTCAATATTTTCTGAGTGAATAAAAAAAAATGAAAATATAAATACACTTGATAAGAAAAGTTAAGTTTTTAAAATACATTAGATATTGTCTGTAGAAAGAAAATTATTCATGAACTGAGCCCATAACTGCAAAGTTTATCTGGGGTGAAGTCTATAGGTCTTAGCAGTTCAAAATTGTTCTCAGAGACCAGGAGGAAGTTGGCATTAGTGCTTTGAGAAGACAAGCCCATGATAACAATGATACATTTTAAGATAGTACATAACTGTTAAAATACAATCTAGAGGGTAGACACACATTGATATGGGTGGCGGGGCAGACAATATACAATTGGAGGGAGGTTGGCAGAGGAAAGATGGGGGTGGTGGGAGACACAGGGAGCAATGCAGTGGTTAAAGTGACTAGTAATAAATGCTTCTAGTGGTCACTTCTGTTGGTGCATGGAGGGGATTGCAACTGTATAATGAAGCAAAGTAGGTGGTTTGTTAAATGTAAAACTGATGATTTGCTCTATAAACCTTCACTCAATTCACAATAAAAAGTTTTTAAAAAAGAAACCACACAATTGATGTTAAATGCATAATTATTTTGAATACTGATTTCATGAAGTTGGGTGCCTCTTTAAGGATTTCCTGAAAAAGAACAGAGATTTCCTCTCATCTTGAAAGATTTGTTATAGTGGTCCCAAGACCTGTACTCCTCCTAGAACTTTGAAATCTCAACATGCATCATGAGAAGCCACATTTACTTAAATAACTTTTTGTTCTCTTAAAATTTTCAGCTTTGTTGACCATAATAGTTTGATTTTTATCCAACAACCAGATGATAATTAATTTGCAGTGATCTTACTGATTTGGCTCTTATCAACTCAGTAAAGGATTGATTGTATGCCGAGATTCTCTCTGAATTAGGAACCTAGCCAAAGGCATATTTCTCACTTAAATGGAAAAAAAAAAATCCCTAAAATCTGAAAGAAAAACAAGATATGAATTGTTTAAGTAGCATGTTGCCTTTGAGTCTATTCCAACCCATAGCAACCCTGTATAGGGTTTTCGAGGAGCAGCTGGTGAGCTTGAATCGCTGACTTTCTGGTTCAAACCGACTTTGCAGTCCCATACATTAACTCACAGCGCCACACCAGGACTCCTTAAATAACAAACAAAGTGTATCTTAAAAATTAAAGGCTTGATTTTATCAGGGTTTTTCAATCTAGACACAGTTGGTATTTTGGGCCAAATATTTCTTGCTGGGTAAGGTAAGAGGGGTTGTCCTCTGCATTTAAGGATATTTAGTACCCACTAGATGCCAGTAGCATTCCCCTACCCAGATTGTGACAAACAAAATGATCTCTAGACATTGACAAATATCCCCTGGTGGTGGTTATGTGCTGTGGAGTCAGTTCTGGCTCATAGGGACCCTGTATTGGATTTCTGAGGCTGTAAATCTTTACAGGAGCAGAAAGCCTCATATTTTCTCCCATGGAACAGCTGGTTTCAAACTGTTGACCTTGAGGTTAATGATCCAACTGATAGACACTCTGCTGGAGAGGCAAATTGTGGTGCTGTGGGTTAATGTGCTGGGCTGCAAAGTCCCTTTGAACCACAAGTTCGGTGGTTCAAGCTCATGAGCTGCTCCTCGGAAACCCTATACAGGGTCGCTATGAGTCTGAATCAACTCAGTGGCACTTCACAACAACAATCCTGTAAGAACTAGTGGTCTAGCTAAAAGTTTGTCAATCTGTCAAAAAGTTTGTAAATGCAGGTTTATCTATGGGATACATTTCTGGGAGTAGGATTTCTGGATCAAATGGTAAATTTGGCAAATATTTCCAGATTCTATTTTGTAGGTGATATATGATTTTGCCCTGTCAGTAGGAATGTAGGACAGTTCTTGGTTGACTCCCAGTGTGGCGCTTTAGGAAAAGCACTGGACTGAGAACCACAGATCTGCAGTTCAAACCCACCAGCTGCTCCTTGGAAACCCTATACTACAGGGTCACTGAGTTGGAACCAATTGAAGGCCTTTAGCAACAACAATGGCATCACAAAAAGGTGAATGCTCCAGCTTGGAATTTTGCCTGTCTGGTGTCGCTGTATAGATTGAATTCATATTTTCAGACTTGTTTTGATACATAAGCATTTTTTGTTATTCTCTTGTCAAAGTTGAGCCTTCTTAGCAGCATTTGCTGCTTTTTTACTTTAAAGCCATGCTTCCTAAACTAACATTATTCAAACAATTTAAGGAAAAAAGGGAAGAAAAAAAGACATTATGTTGGTCTCAGTGTGTTTCACTTATTATTATTATTTTAGCCTATTACTGAACTATGTTCAAACAAACCCACAAAAATACTATTGATAGATTACAGCTTCTAGGTAACTTGTTAAGTGCTGTCGAGTTCATTCCAACTCCTAGTGACCCTGTATAGGGTTTCCGAGTTAAACCACTGATCTTGTGGTTCTTATTCAATTGCTTATCCTACAGTACCACACCAGAACTCCTCTAGATCATTATACAAATGAACTAATCAATTTATAAATGAAAGAAAAACAAAATAACCAAATAAAACATTCAAATTAACAAGGTGACAGATGATACACTGTAGATATTCAGTCACCATTGCTGTTATTAAATGCCATCAGGTCGGTACAGAGTTTCCAAGGAGCGGCTGGTGAGTTTGAATTGCTGACCTGGCAATCCAGTGCATGATCCTACAGCGCTATACCAGGACTCCACACCATAGGCAACATGAATATATGGGTCTGTTGGCTAAGGAGGATTTGGGGGGTTTCCTATGCATTTGCCTGTCTAGAGTGCCCCAAGATACGGAAAATCACATCTTGTTGTTGTTGTTGTCAGGTGCCATCAAGTCGGAACTGACTCATAGTGACCCCATGCACAGGAGAACGATCCTGGGCCAACTTCACTACTGGTGTCACATTTGGCCGATCCATCTCATTGGGGGTCTTCATCTTTTTCTCTGACCCTCCATCTTACCCAGCATGACATCCTTCTACAGTGACTGTTCTCTCCTGACAACATGTCCAAAGTATGAGAGACGAAGTTTAGCCATCTTGGGCTCCAAGGAGCACTTTGGCTGCACTTCTTCCAAAACAGATTTATTGATTCTTTTGGCAGTCCATGGCACTTTTAATATTCTCCTCCAACACCACAATTCAAAAGCATCAATTCTTCTATGATCTTCCTTATTCACTGTCCAGCTTTCACATCCATATGAGGTTATTGAAAATACCATGGCTTGGGTCAGGCGCACCTT
>NW_006408657.1:7349800-7357448 GCF_000296735.1 Chrysochloris asiatica
CGTTTCTGTATTACCTTTAGCAAAACTTTACTCGCTTGAGATATCAAAGATATCAAAGAGATTGTCCGATGATTTTCGCACATCTTAGATCATATGAAAGGATCCATGAAAATATTTGACCTTTAACAAAAATGTCTACACTCTTTTTATTTAATATTTATGTACAATTCTATACTGATAAAATGTGTAAATCTCAATACTGACAATAGTCACTGAATCAATAATCTACCAACAGTGCCTTAAGAAAATAAAGAAAATCTGAACAGATGGACAATTACAGAGTATAATTTATCTATATTTATTTACTAGGAGCTCTGTTACACTAAAAAATAGTAAAGCTTATTTTGTGAACCAAAACCTGGTCTACCTTTTGAATGTTACATGTCTATTTAAAGATAATATGCATTGTGCTGTTTTTTGCTTGTTTATGGGAGTTCTGGTGTGGTGCTGTAGGATAAGCACTGGACTGACAACCACAAGGTTCAAATCCACCAGCCACTCCTCAGAAACCCTACACAGGATCACTATCACTCGAAACAATTTGACTGTGTTTAACAACAAAAACAACAAAGAGGTTTGGGTTTTTTGGGGGGAGAGGTTTGAAAATATTAATTAGATCTTTTGGTTGATAGTCTTTCTCATCACCTATGTGTCCTTGCTGATTTTCTGTCTGTTTTATTGGTTATTCAAAGGTGCTGATAAGTCCAAAAATAAAGTGAATTTGTCCAATTCTCCTGTCAAGTTAATTAATGTTTTCTTTATGCATTTTGAAGTTATATTGTTAGATGCATACCCATTCAGGAGTGTCATGCCTCCTTGGTGAAATGATTCTTTTATCATTATGTAATATTGTTCTTTATCTTTGACAGTTTTCCTTACTCTGAAGTCTAGTTTCTGTGGTTTTAATATAGGTACTCAAATATTATTTTGATGCATTTTTTTTTATGTTTTTCTTGTGAATTGAGTGATAGTTTACATGGGAGAACACTGCTTTTACACTCATCGTTTCATTGCAATGATTACAATCTCCTCCATACATCACTGATTTTATTGTTGTTGTTGTTGTTGTTGTTAAGTGCCGTCGAGTCAGTTCTGACCCATAGGGTTTCCAAGGAGCAGCCGCTGAGTTTGAACTGCCTACCTTGCAGTTCAAATGACTTTGCAGTCCAGAGCATTAACCCACAGTGTCACTCAGCAATCATTATTCAACAGCATTTGCATCTATTCCCTCTGATTTTCTGTTTTGTTTTGTGGGGAGGAGGGGATCTACAAAAAAAAAGTTCAGGAATATATAATCATTTAAATAACCAAAGGGTACATTCTGCAAGCCTGACTCCTGGCCACCAGCACCTAGCCACCAGCACACAGCCTTTCTCTTTCCATGAGTCTAGAGATCTCAGCTGCTTCTCTCTCCATGTCATCATCTCTCTCTCCATCTCTGTTGTTGCTGCTTCTCTGGATAGGGTCCCACAGTCCACTTGTGCTCTTGTCCCTTGATAGTCCTAGGGTCCTCTGTTCCTGGACTCTAAGATTAATTATTCCCCTCTTTTTGTTACCAAACTTTTGGTTCATTTTTGCATGGCATAGCTGGTTTATTAATTTTTTTCCTTTCCTTTTACATTTATCCTACTTATATCATTCATTATACTTGATGTCTCTTGCAAACAGCATATAGTTGAATATTTGGTTGTTGTTATTGCTGTTTTGACAATTTTAGTCTTTTAATTTGTGTGTTTAGATCTTTTACATTTAATGTAATCATCAATATACTTGGCTTGAGGATTTTTATTGATTTGGTGTTTGATCCCGTTGTGTTTTGGTTTCTTCTTTCCCTTCCTTGCCTTTGGATTAGTTGAATATTTTTAGCATACTCTTTTAATTTACAAGGAGCCCTAATAGTGGAGTCCTGGTGTAGCGCTGTGGGCTAATGCATCAGACTGCAAAGTCATTTGAACTGGAAGGTCGGTGGTTCAAGCTCACCAGTTGCTCCTTAGAAACCTTATACAGGGTTGCTATGGGTCCAAATTGACTCTACAGCACTTAACAACAACAACAATAGTGTAGTGTATTAGGAACCAGGCTGATAACTGAAAGGTCAACAGTTTGAAGCAACCAGTTGCTATGAGCACTGTGCAACAACAAGTGACATGTTTTGCTATATACATTTTTAAAAATTCATAGTTACTTTCTCTATAAATGGATATTTAATTTTTCACAATCTGCTTAGAACTAACATTTACCACTTTGAGTAGAGTGTAGAATGTTTACTACCTACGCCCCTTTACATCATAATTGCATAAGAATTACAAATACAAGGGGAGTCCTGGTGTGGCCCTGTGGGCTAATGCATCAGACTGCAAAGTCCTTTGAACTTCAAGGTCAGTAGTTCAAGCTCACCAGCTGCTCCTTGGAAACCCTATACTGGGTGGCTATGGGTCGGAATCAACTCAACAGCACTTAACAACAGCAACAAAGCTACATCAGAAACTATTGTAATTTTTCTTTCAAACATCATTCATGTTATAAAGAGCTCAAAAGGAGAGAAATTGTCTGTTGTGTTTATGCAGCTATATACCATTTCTGTCACTCCATCATTTCTAAAGTTCTAAGTTTCTCTTTGATTTAATTTGCCTTTACATGTGGGGAAAAAAAATCCCTTTAGCATTTCCTTTATGGCGGGTTTACTAGCAATGTACTCTCTTAGTTTCTTTCCATTGAGAATATCTTTTGTTCAGCTTCATACGTAAAGATTTTTGTTGTTGTTGGTTTTTCTTCTGGATATAGAATTCTGAGCTAACAATTGTTGTCATTCAGCACATTACAAATACAGTTTCACTGCCTTGGACCTTCATGATTTTTTATGAAAAACCCACAATCCTTCCAATTGCTGTCCCACTATATGCAATGCATACATTTTTTATGGTATATTCATTTTTCATTTTATTTTAGCACTTTGATTATTTTGTGCCTTGGCATGATTTCTATGGTTTAATTCTTTTTGAGATTTGTTTAGTTCTTGAAGGTGTAAATTTTTGTCTTTCCCTAAATTTGGAAAGTTTTGAGGCATTATTTCTTCAAATACATGCTCTGGAATACATCTTTCTTCCCTCCTAGATTCTGAATACACAAATGATAAAGATCTTTTTGGTGTTGTCCCACAAGTTGGAGAGGCTCTACTTTTAATGCATTTGACTCATTTCACCAGAAAGTTACAGATCTATTCTTTAGGCATTAGAAAGGATTTCCTGCAATTTCATCAATGTCTTTTGTAATCTCAAGTCGTCTAGTACAGGCTGCTATTTGAAATCAATATTTGAAAAATAATTTGGAAATTATTTGTTTTATTTATTCAGTGTATAGCAGGATAAAGGGATTCCAAAATGACAGAACTGTCGATGCCATAGCACAGGAACTCAAAATACTATCTACTATTTGAAGAACCACAAAAAGTCCTAATTATTGGAATTTATTTTGCCACAGTGACACTGAGACAGATGAGACTGGATAGGTATTCACTGACAAGTCCCTAGCTAGAAGACAGTATGGGCCCCAGAGGTTATGATTGATTTACTTTTTCAGTCTGGTAAGAAGGCACATCAGATTTCGGCAATATTCTTCATTAATTTATGCAGTATAGACCTATATACCAATTCCTTTTTCTTGTTCTCTTTGCCCATAAAGCCTTTGCTCACTCAACAATGAGCAATTATTGTTCATTATCATATTTGTAATGGAGTCCTGATGTGGTACTGTAAGATAAGAACTAGACTGTTAACCCCAATGTCTGAGGTTCAAACCCACCAGCCACCACTTGGAAATCCTGTACAGGGTTGCTATGAGTCTGAACGGCTGGCGCTTAACAACAACAACAGCATCATATCTATATCTTTCCTTGATAAGAATATGAACTTCTACAACACAAGACCTAACACCTAGAAGAGGAACTAATGCATATTAGAATTTGAAAGGTATTGAATAATGGATAAATAAGTAAACTGATTGAATCATAGTGGAGAGGTATTTCTTGATAATTGACTAAATAAGTTATTTTAAAAACACAAGAGGAAGAAAAATGCATACAACTTATCCATCTATATGCTTTATGTATTCTCTTTCTTTCTTTTTAACTGCTGAGGAAATTCACTTTCTATCTGGGTAGTTGCTGATTTTTATGTTTTCAAAACCTTATTTTTTAAAGTTGTAAATCAAAAATGGTCATTTGAACAGTGAGAAGACAGCAAATGGATAAGATTTCTCTACATCTTGCAAATCTTGGTAGCAGAAGGCACATATGATCAACTTCCAAAATGTGTGCTTTTAAGAGAACAACAAAAACGAAGCAATTTCACAGGAAGGATGCAATTTTCTCGTAGGGATTTGATAGCTGTGCAGTCCTCTAATATTCCTCCTAAAGGTATAATCAAGACTGAATCATTGTGGTTAGCTAAGAGAGAAAAAAGGTGGGGTGAGGTAACAAGATACGATATTCTTATATCTCTTGTAAATGTATTTAAAATCATTTATTTTAGAAGTATGCAAAGCTATTAGCATTTATCTTCATTAAGAAATAAATTTAGATGTTACTTCAGGTTATTGTAGAAACTGTTAACTCTTTAAAAATACTTTGGATCAATTTTATTCATATGTGGCATACAGGAGGTCAAATGAAAAGATATTATTTAAAAATAATGGATAACATTCAAAGCACCCATAATATATGAATGTTGTTGTTAAGTCCTGTCAAGTCTGTTTCAACACATAGCGCGTATAGGGTTTCCGAGGAGCGGCTGGTGAGTTTGAACTGATGATCTTGCTGTTCAAACTGACTTTACGGTCTGGTTGACTGCTCACCCTATAGGGCCACACCAGGACTCTTAATACAGGAATAAATTACTAACAATGAATTACTTTTCTGGCAACAAAACAAAATTTATTTTTCAAAGTCATCTATAAAAATACCAAACAAAATATTTAATTTTTAAAAAGTAAGACATGATTCTTAAGTTTATGCATAAGGAATTGTTAGGCCTTTCATATGTACTAAACAATGGACAGTTATTAAAAGTAACCCCTGTGCTATGAATTCCTGGTGTGATGCTGCAGGTTTATGTGCTGGACTTCAAGGTCAATTTGAACTGCATGGTTGGTGGTTCAAGATCGCCAGCTGCTCCTGGGAAACCCTATACAGGGTCGCTATGAGTCAGAATTGACTCGACAGCACTTAACAACAGCAGATGTAATTTGTGCCAAGGAAATTCATGACAACTCACATAGTGTTTGGCTCAAGAGCAAGTATCCATAGATATACACTGAACAAATAAGATAGCTTAAGAAGAAAATAACTAGAAAAACTATGCACATCATCAACTACTTAATAAATACACAATGTAGATCATGTGAAGAACAAGCAAAATGAAGCTGAAATTTTTAGCTTCCAGTGAAAAATTAATTGCATAGATACCATTGAGGGCTAATGGAAATAGACAATGGTGAATCATTTCATTTCAAAGAAGTAAACTTGGGAAAGAAAAAAAAAATTCATATCGAGACATATTTACCTTTGTGAAAATTGAGGAACCTGAAGGTTGAAGCATCATGTTGATTTAAAAAATTTCAAACATTGTATTGAATTTTGGAGATGTGTTTAGAGAAAAGAGAATGGAAAGTATGTTATAGGCCACTTGTGCTGATGAGAAAAGTTTTGACAGAGAAGTAAGATAGAGTAGCTGTAACTGCTATCCATATATCTTCTTAGTCTCCTTGGATCAAAATGTTAAAATTAACTATCTCACTGATGCCAGAATGGTTACTACCCTCCTCAGTTAGTTCTAATTCATACAGAGCTTAATTGTGTAGGAATCATGAGTATTTTGAAAATTCTACTATAAATAGTAATGGAGGAATATCTGGATATTTGAAGCATGTAAATAATAACAGCACTGTTACTCAAAGACTTATGAATAATTGATCCATTCTGAATTTTGCATTTTTAGAGGGTCACTTACGTAGTGGTTACGAATCAGGCTGATAACCTCAGGGCCAGCAGTTCGAAACTAACAAATCTCTAGGACATCTTTGTTGTTGTTATGTGCCTGGAAAGTTGTTGGAATACAACTCTTCACAGTATTCTGTTATTATCCTTTTGATTTCATTTGGTTCCATTGTGACATCTCCCATGTGGTTTCTAATGTGAGTTATTTGTGTCCTCTCCCTCTTTTCTTTTGTTAGGTTTGCCAATGCTTTGTCAATTTTTTTAATCCTTTCAAAGAACCAGTTTCTTGTCTTGTTGATTCTTTCTACAGTTTTTCTCTTTTCCATCTCATTTATTTCTGCTCTTATTTTTATTAATTCCTTTCTTTTAGTGGCTGTGGGTTCCCTCTGCTGGTCTGTTTCTAATTGTTGGCGATGCTGTATTAATGTGTTAATTTTGGTCCTTTCCTCTTTTTGGATAAGTGCATTTATCGCAATCCTCTCAACACCGCATTCACCATTTCCCAAAGATTTTGGTATATTGTGTTTTCATTCTTGTTTGTTTCTAGGGACTTTGTGAATTCATGTTTAATTTCTTCTTTTACCCAGTCGCTTTTCAGTAGGGTGTTATTCAGTTTTCATGTATTCGACTTTATTTCCTTGGCTTTCTTATTGTTGATTTCTAATTTTATAGCATTGTGATCTTAAAAGATGCTTTGTAGTATTTTGATGTTTGTAAATTTATGGAGGCTTGCTTTGTGACCTAACACATGGTGAATTCTAGAGAATGATCCATGTGCACTGGAGAAGAATGTATATTGTGCTGTTGTTGGGTTGAATGCTCTGTACACGTCTATGAGGTGAAGTTGGTTAATTGTGTTGTTTATAAAATTCCTCTGTAAATTTGTCAAGTTTCTTTCCAGCTTTTCTGTCCCTTTTCGAAAGTGGTGAATTAAAATCTCCCACTATAATTGTAGATTTATCTATTTCTTTCTTCAGTTCTAGTAATGTTTGCTTCATATATCTTGGTGCTCTTTCATTAGGAGCCAAGATATATATTATGGTTATGTCGTCTTGCTCAATTGATCCCTTAATCATGAGATAGGGTCCTTCTTTATCTCTTATGCTGGTTTTTGTCTTGAAGTTTACTTTATCAGAGATTAGTATTGCCACTCCTGCTTGTTTATTGTTGCAGTTAGCTTGGTATATTTTTTCTATCCTTTAACTTTTAGTTTGTTTTTGTCTTTGTGTGTAATGTGTGTCTTGCTGGCAGCATATTGAAGGGTTTAGTTTCTTTATCCATTCTGCCATACTCTGTCTTTTCACTGGTACATTTAATCCATTGACATTCAACATAATTATTAATTGTTGTTGTTAGGTGCCATCCAGTCGGTACTGACTCATAGCGACCTTACTCACAGCAGAATGAAACACTGCCCCATCCTGGGCCAACCTCACTACTGCTGCCACGCTTGAGTTCATCTGTGCTGCCACTTGGCCAATCCATCACGTTTGGGGTCTTCCTCTTTTTCTCTGATACTCCACCTCAACAAACATATTCCTTCTTCAGAGACTGGTCCCTCTTGACAGTATGTCCGAAGTATGAGAGACGAAGTTTGGCCATCCTGACCTCCAAGGAGCACTCTGGCTGCACTTCTTCCAACACAGATCTGTTGGT
>NW_006408657.1:7358961-7373726 GCF_000296735.1 Chrysochloris asiatica
CTTTTCCTTCTTTCTTGTCTTCTCAATGACTTTTTGCTTTCTTCATGTATGATGTTCTTGATTTCATCCGACAACTCTTCTGGCCTTCTGTCTTTAGTGTTTAATGTATCAAATCTGTTCTTCAGATGATCTCTATATTCAGGTGGGATAGATTAAAGATCATATTTTGCTCTCATAAACGTGTTTACATTTTGTTCAGCTTCAGTTTGAATTTACATATATGTAATTGATGGTCTGTTCCACAGACTACCCCTGGCCTTGTTTTCACTGATGATATGGAGCTTTTCCATCGTCTCGTTCCGCAGATGTAGCCAGTTTGATTTCTATGTATTTGATCTGGTGTGGTCCATGTGTATAGTCATCTTTTATGCTGTCTAAAGAAGGTCCTTGAAATGAACAAATCATTGATTTTACTGAATTCTATCATGTGTTCTCCACCATCATTTCTATCACTAAGGTCATATTTTCTAACTATTGATCCTTCCTCTTTGCTCCCAACCTTTGCATTCCAATCACCAATAATGATCAATACATCTTTATTACATGTTTGATCAATTTCAGATTGAAGAAGTTGGTAGAATTCTTCTATTTCGTCCTCACTGGCTTTAGTCGTTGGTGCATAAATTTGAATAATAGTGGTATAAATTGGCTTCCCTGTAGGTGCATGGATATTATCCTTTCACAGACAGCATTGTACCTCATGACTTATCTGGATATGTTCTTTTTGTCAATGAATGCAACACCATTCCTCTTCAATTTGTCATTTCCAGCATAGTAAACCTTGTGGACATCAGATTCAAAATAATCCATAAGTATGAATTAATTGCTGCCATTATGTTAATTTTCTGGTAGTGCTGTTCATTCCTTTGTTCTGCATGTCTTCTCGTGCTGAGTTTGTGTTTTTTGTGCCATTTCTTATTGGTTTCTTCTTAGTTCTCATGTTTGCTTGGAAGTTCATTTTCTTGGAAAGTTGTGAAGCATTAAATTTCTTTGGGATTACCTTATAGTCTATTAACTATTCCCTCCATTTAAGACAATCTTCTTATTCTGTAATCTACCTGACCTCTTTACTACCTGGATCTCTGTTTCTACATTTTCCCCTTCTTTGACATTGTTCTTATTTTGATCTTTGGTTGACATCCCAGCTCCTTTGAATTTATTGTTGTAATTTTGTTCTGCTCTGGGCTTTCCTATCTGTCTTCTGAGTTTCAGGTGATGTTGCCACGCCTGTCAGTCTCTGGTTGTTGTCTGTTCTTGTTGGTTTTCAGTCCAAAGAACTCCCTTTAAAATGTTTTGAAGTGTTGCATTGGCTTTTACAAAATCTCTTAGCTTTTGTTTATCCTGGAATGTTTTGATTGCACCATTGTACTTGATTTACAGTTTTGCTGGATAGATGATTGTTGGTTGGCAGTTTTTTTTTCTTTTAGGATTTTGTATATGTCTCCCCATTGCCTTCTTGCCTGAATGGTTTGTTCTGTATAGTTAGAGCTTAATCTGATTTGCTTGCCTTTTTAAGTAACATTTCTCTTTCCCTGGCTGCTTTTAGAATTGTCTCCTTGTCTTTGATATTGGAGAGCTTGATTATTATAAGTCTTGGTTATTATCTTTTGGAGTCTATCCTTCCTGGGGTACGTTTGGCTTCTTGAGTGTTTATCTTCTCATCTTTCAAGATGTTAGGGAAATTTTCTTCCAGAAGCTCTTCCACTATCTCCTCTGTGGATTTCTCTGATTCTTCCTGTTCTGGAATGCCCATAATGCTTAAGTTGTTCCTCTTCATGTTATCCAGCATGAATCTTAGACTCTCTTCAGATCTTTTTATCCTTTTTCATCTTGCTCTTCTATCTTAGCAGTATTGAGAGATTTGTCTTCCAGCTCTCTAGTTTTGGCTTCCATCACTTCAGTTCTGCTCCTTTCCCCTTGCAGTGTATTGTCCATTTCTGATATTTTATTATTGATCAAGTGGACCTCTTTTTGCAGGTTTTGAATTGTTTCCAATGCTTTATCGATCTTGTTTGATTGCTCTTGTAGTACTTCACTGACTTCTTCCTTGTTTTCCTCCCCTTTTTTCAGAACATTTGAATTGGTTTCCATATCATTCTTCTGAATTCCTTCTCAGGCAAATTCAAAACCTGTTCTTCCTTTTCTGGAGACCCTTTGTCCATCTCACTTGTCTCAGTTACTCTTTTTTGTTTTGGGGACATGTTTCGATATTGTTTGTTATGGTTTGTTTTTCATTTCCAATAGTTTTGTGGGTTTTTAATGCTTAAATGGATGTTTGCTGCTTTGTTATTTAGCCTACTGGGTGTGTCCTGGTGGATATGATCAGGAGATAGGCTTTCCTTTTCACATGTAATGCTTAGCAGCTGTTATTGACTGTTGTCTCAATGGAGGGATATTGTGGTGTGTGCTTGTAGCTTGGCTATATGGCCACAATTGCTAACTCTTCTTGGGTAACGTAGGGAGAAACAGCTCCCACCTCCAGGAAAAATGTGTGATCAAAAAGACCAAAACCAGAAGCAATATAAAAGCAGAGACAAAAGTCACCACATTGAAACAAAAATAAAACTGTTACCGACTGGCCAGTCGTCGTGCTACAGACAGTGTGTGTGTACTGTAGAAGACTCCAGTGGGTGGGGATGTCCACTCGTTCAAGCCCCTGCTCTAGTCACCACTGTAGAGGTGCACAGATAGATACTGAGAAGTTAATAGGAGCAAAATTGTTTATTATTTTTGTCTGTGAAGGTCAGTTAGGTATCTGCATGTGCACAGCATAATTCTTGAAATAGTTGTGTCTTTTTATGTTTGGGTTTTACAGACTGTTCATATGGTTTGTCTGTCAGGCCAAACCTGCTTTTTTTCTTGCTGGATAGGCAGGAGTAAAGGGTTCCGCACAAGTTAACTTTAGGGCTGGGACCCACAGGCAGAAGTCCAAAGCAGCAGCCAAAGAATTTGCCCTTGGACCGATGGGGCTCTTTCTCTCTGTGCCGTGCGAAAGCTGTGTTATCAACACTGGACATTTTTGGGGTGTGCACCCATCTGCCTGAGGGCATCTGAGCTGGACAAAGAAGATGCGGTAGGGAAGAGAAGGAAAAAATGTGTAGAATCCCCCCACACCTCCTTTTGTAAATGTTACTGCACCACCTTTAGCACTGGTTACCTGCGCTGGTCTGGCTGTATCCCCGCCCTCTGACCTCTGCCTGTGTGGGATGGCCGCAGAAGGAGTCCTTTGTCTTGACTAATTCCTAAATTGTAATATTTTCCTTTTTACCGTGATTTTTCTACTGGTGGTTGCGGGAACCTTATGCTAGATCCAGAGCTCTGGTGCTGTTCAGTGAGAAGAGCATCTCTGGGTATTCAGCCCCTCCCCATGGAGCCTGTCCTGCCTGACTCAGCGCTGCCCCCGCCAAACTGCAAGTCCTCCAGGACTCCACTTTAAAGAAGTCTTTTTAACACTTAAAAAGGTCTTTTTCATCAGATTCTCCAATGCAATATGTCCTTTGATTTCTTGACTGCAGCGTCCACGATCATTGACTATGGATCTAATCATAATGAAGTCTTTGACAATTTCAATGTTTTCTCCATTTATCCTGATGCTGTTTATGGGTTCAGTTGTAAGGATTTTAATTTTCTTTGCATTGGAGTGAAATCCATACTGAATGAAGAGTCGACATATGCATTTGGAGACTTTTCAAAGTAAGCTGTTCATTGCAAACAGCAGGGTTTGCTTTTTAATGGGTTAATCAGCTTCAAAGAACAATAGTTATGAGCATGAATGAGGCCTTCACCACTCCTCTAATTAATAAATATTCTCTGTTAATTAACTGCTAACTTAAAAATTAGTAGTTCAAGTTCACCCAGCAGCAATGACAAAGCAAAGCATGTGATCTGCTTCTGTAAAATTTGCAGTCACTGAACTCTATAGGGAAGTTCTACTTTGGAACACATAGAGTAACCATGAGTTGGAATTGACTTGATTGTAACAGGTTTTGTTTGGGCTTAATTTATTGACTGTCCAGATTATGTTCTTATTTTGATCAGATTTAAAATAATTCCTTTGCAATCAGGAGAACAAAACATAAATTCTAGATAGACAGTACTTTGTAATATCTGATAAATTTGCTTCTTGGACAGAAACTTAATTTTCCTTTTTCCAGTTCTGTACGTGCATGTGTTGTATATAACACTTGGGCTTTGCCTAGAGATTTTGCTACCGGGAATTTGTTTATGATGTTCTGCAACACAAGTTATTAGTGTAGGTGACAATTAACCAAACAAATACCAGTATAGTTTCAACTAAAGTATGATTAATTTGGAGTAATTGTATAACTTGGGCCTTTAACAAATAAAATTATTTTTATTTGTTTTGGTTATAGAAAGTAATCTATAGAGTTCTGAGTAATTGAGCTATTATATTGTGCCCATGTTAATAAATCATCTTGCAATATTATTCTGTATTTAATTTGATGAAAACAGAGGAACCAAATAATTTATATTAAAAATAACACAAGTTCCATCTTCTCTGCCTCCCTTGTGATTGCCTTTGACAGATACAACTAAGTAATTCAATCATGAGCTATGAGAGATTATAATCAACAGAAAAATTCAACGTTCTCGATGACATTCACAAAGAAAAACTCTCAATGACTGTAGACTGCAGGGATCTAGGACACCCCTGTAATCTACCATCTGACATGAACTCTAGGGTACGCAGCAGACAGAACTTTGGATCTGGAGGAGAGTGCATTCCAATGGTTTACGTTGATGGTAGCTGCAGAAATAATGGGAAATTGGTGCACACATGGGATATGGAATTTACTGAGGACCTAACAACCCATTAAGTGTAAGTGAGAGGGTTTCTGGAAGACAGACAAACCAAACGGCACAACTGAGGGAAGCTCACAAAGCAATTGAACAAGCAAAAGCTCATCATTGAAACAGATAGTAAGTGTGTCATTAAAGCCATGACAAAATAGAAAAAAAAAAGGATGGAAAACAGCCTCTGAAAAAGGTGTTATTAACAGAAAAGATTTTGAGAAGATTGATTAAGCTTCCCAAGGCAAAGATATTCAGTGGAAGCATGTTCCTGCCCATCGAGGCATCAAAGGCAATGAAGAAGATTATATATTGGCCACACGAGGAGCTAGAAAATAAGACTTCCTTTTCCTCCTCTTTTGGAATTAGATTTGCTGATGGCAACTTCTGAAGTTTTCTTCCCTTTTTCTCATGGGTATCTCCTTATAAATCTGGTTCTTCCATTGCATTCTTTACCTTTTTCTATCATTAATAATAATCACTTCATTAATTAATAAAAACTTGGACTTTAAAAAAAAAACAACAAAAATTCTCAATGAAGATCCAAGATGTATATATGAGTCTTATGGAAGAATGCCTCCATGATTATTTCTCTCTAAATTTTTAAAAAATGCATTCAATAGTCTAATGTGCCTCATGGGGACACTAAATGGTTTTAAATTAAGAAAGGTATTCAATCTGCATGCTGCGCAAATAATCCAGGAAGCTAGGTTATATGAAGAAAAACGTGGCATCAGGATTGGAGGAAGACTTATTAACAACCTGCGATATGCAGATGATACAAGCTTGCTTGCTGAAAGTGAAGAAGACTTAAAATATTTACTGATGAAGATCAAAGAGCACAGCCTTCAGTGTGGATTTCCTCTCAATGTAAAGAAAACAAAAATCCTCATCACTGGACTAATAAACAATATTCTTAATAATGGAGAAAAGATTGAAGTTGTCAAGAACTTCATTCTTCTTGTATCTGTTATTCCCAGAATTCGGGGTCCCCAAAGACCACCAAGGAGCCAACACCGATGCAAGTGCACAAGGGTTGTTCATTCAAGCTCCAGCTCGGACCCCACCTGCATCTGATGCAGCAGATGAGGGATGGAGGCTTGAACTCCCAGTTATTCATGCTCGAGCTCTGACTCCACCTGCATCCGATGCAGTGGATGAGGGATGGAGCCCCACCCCCAGAACCCTTTGTCTGTGGGGTTTTTATAGAGTTTTCAAACAAGCTTAGGGTTTTTCAGCTTTATAATATTTGGATTGGTTGACATTTGGCAAAGTATGAGATGTTACAGTTTAATTGGTCAGTACTGGTGATCTTTTGTTCTTAGGCTAGGATAAGGAAAACATCTGGTATCTGGCCTTGGGTTGTTCTGTCTACTGCTTATCTAGTTCTTGCTGTTGCTAGGAGTGAAAGGATATTCTAAGGCAGCATGAGCTGATTTAGCACGTTCCTGGAACAGGAGGACGTGTTCAGGCTAATGTACAGAATGGCGTCTTTTTCTTGGTCCTACAGATCAACTATCAACACTCATGGAAGCAGCATTCAAGAAAGCAAACGACATATTGTATTAGGCAAATCTGCTGCACAAGACCTTTTTAAAGTGTTGAAGAGCAAAGATGTCAGCTTGAGGACTAAGGTGCACTTGACTCAAGCCATGGTATTTTAAGTAACCTCATATGCATGCGAAAGCTGGACAGTGAATAAGGAAGACCGTAGAAGACTGATGCTTTTGAGTTTTGGTGTTGGAGGAGAATATTATAAGTGCCATGGGCTGCCAAAAGAACCAACAGATCTCTGTTGGAAGAAGTGCAGCCAGAGTACTCCTTGGAGACTAGGATGGCCAAACTTTGTCTCTCATACTTTGCACATGTTGTCAGGAGGAACCAGTTTCTGGAGAAGGATATCATGTTTGGTAAGGTGGAGGGTCAGAGAAAAAGAGGAAGACCTCTAGCGAGTTGGATTGGCAAAGTGGCAGCATGGATGAGCTCAAGCAGGGCAACAATTGTTAGGTTGGCCCAGGACCAGGTAGTGTTTCGGTGTGTTGTGCATAGGGTCTCTATGAGTCGGTACCGATTCAATGGCACCTAACAAGAACAACAACAAAATGTGCCTCTAAATCTAACTGGAAACTGCATGAATAATTTCTTTTAGAACGATCAATGAGAGTTTGGTCCCTATGAGGTAGAGGTTAAAGATATTCCAATGGTCTGACTTTTCCTACATGTTATACCACTCCATAGTCCATGACAAGGAGCTCTGGTAGCATAGTGGTTACGAATTGGGCTGTGAACCGCAAGGTCAGCAGTTTGAAACTACCAGCCGTTCCACGGGAGAAAGATGAGGCTTTCTGCTCCCGTAAAGATTTACAGCCTCAGAAACCCTGTACAGGGTCGCTATGAGTCAGAACTGACTACACAGCACATACCAACAACACCTAGTCCTTGACATCAATCACCATTCCTCCCATCCTTCAACAACCCCCACCCCACCCCTCACTGTTCCGATTCTGCAACACACTGCAAAGTCTCATATGACTCACAATGATTAAAGGAAATGGTGGTGGTTATGGTTATGTGCCGTGTAAGTGTGCATGTGTGTGTGTGTGTGTGTAGGAAATCTTTATTACTTAATTCTGACTCATTAACAATTCACTTCAAGATGGGTCCATAATCACAAGTATAGAGATTAAGATTTACAATACATCATTGTCATTGTTGTTGTTAGGTGCCATCGAGTTGGTACTGACTCATAGTGACCCTATGTACAACAGAACAATATCAAATCTTAGTGAATTTCCAATTTAATTCAGATGACAATATCACTCATTTTTTGTCTTGGGTCATATTATCTTAAATTGTGTAGATGCTAACCACAGTAATACTAATGTTAATATTGTACTGATGTGCTGAATATGCTATTTCCTATGATAAAAGTGACAAAGATTGAATTTAAATCTCCCTCAGTCTTTCCAGAGTAATAAATTAATTCAGTTCTCCCTTTCTTGATTTACTTGCATTAATTTACTGTTTTCAATCCAATTGCAAGTAGATTTACAAACTACCTTTGTGAATTCCCTAGACATTTGGAAAACAATCAGGCACTTATAAATCACATTTCTCAGATTGCAATTCATCTTAATTATGTGTTTTCATGGTAAATTGGTTATGGGAACTACTGGAAATATAGTATTCAATCTCTGATGCAGTATGATCAGCTTTCTTATGACCTGGTATGTTTTAAAAAAGAGGAGGGAAATCAGGTATGACTATATAGAAGTATTTGTATACAAAAAGCAAAGAAGAAGCAATCATTTGTTTAATTGCATATCATCTTAAGTTAATATGTCTAACATTCTGCTAGGTGTTTTGTTTCACATTAGAAGTAACTTTTGTATTTTATTTTGATGTGTCTTTCCAAGTATTAAATTAGTCCTTTTATAATCAGTATCTTTCTAAATCTGATTTTATTTGTTTTGGGGGGCTGGAAATAATTGCATACATACAGATATGAGTGTATAGGCAACATTTTAATACATACAAAACATGCAGATCATAAAAATTTACTTCAATGATGGAGAAATGTTGAAAGACTGGTTTTGGTTAGTTGTCATAATATTCCCCTTGTGAAAGGTCCCAGATCCTCTGAATTATTCTTGGGAATGGGATAGTGTTCCTAGTCAGAAAATTAGTGAGTGTTATCTATGTGATCCTTGTCTTTTCTTAACATCTCGCTGTTTCTGGAATCTGTCTTTTAACTTTTGCAAAGTGATCAGAATTTAAATCCATGGTTTCAAAAACAAGTGAAGACCCTGATTTATTTTAGGAAAAACCCCAGCTAATCCTTTCACGGTAAAACTGTTCACAACTTCTCTCCTTCCTGTTCCTCACTATTTCTTTCTTTCTTCTTCTTCTTCTTCTTTTTTTTTTTTTCTCTCTCTTCCAAACTCATTAAGTTTTGATCCATCAATTCCCTTTCTTCATGATCTATGAGCCAGCCATTCCACAGAAGGTCATAAGTGTGGTTTGTCATAACTTGAATATGCCATACATCGGAGACTACCTACAGTACTGGTGTGGCTCTGTGGGTTAATGCGCTGGACTGCGAAGTTCGATTTGAACCTCAAGATCTGTGGTTCAAGCTCAACAGCTGCTCCTTGAAAACCTATACAGGGCCACTATAGGTCTGAATTTACTTGAAGGCACTTAACAAGAACAACAACCAGCATTATAAAGTATATTATCATTGTTAAGTGCCTTCAAGGTGTTTTCAACACTTGTTAAGTGCCAATCCTATTGTATTTAATTTCATTGCCATGGTTACAATCCCCTCCATGCATCATCAACCAACCAAAGGGTATATCCTGCAAACCTGCCCCTCCCCCCCTTGTCAGCACACAACCCCTCTCCTTCTGAGTTCAAAATCCCCATCTCTCCACATCATCATCTCTGCCTCCATCTGTGGTGTCACTGCTTCTCTGGGTAGGGTCCCACTCTCCGCTATTCTCCCTTGATGGTCCCAGGGACCTCTGCTCCTAGACTGCAATTAACTCTCATTATTGTCAGTTGATGATGGTTATCATTGTATAAGGATTACAGACAGAAAACCATTCAAAGGGGAGAACTAAAGGCTAAGCCAGACTAAGTGACCTGTTAAATCACCCACCCAGCCACCCCCAGTTTATGTCAATAAAATTCACGCCTTTGTGAAATTACAAATCACTTTGGTAGTGCATTGTCAATTCCTTTCATGAATACATGAGACTACACTCGTCACTGCTGCCAATTCCAGGAAGCAAAAGTGTATAATTGAAATGTCAGTTTAAAATGTGGGATTTAAAATATTTCTGTCACAAGGGAACTGTAGATGGTTGTATTATTAAGCAGTAGTGCCAAGGAACCCTGGTAGCGTAGTGGGTTATGAATTGAGCTGCTAACAGCAAGGTCAGCAGTTCGAATCTCCCAGCCATTCCATAGTAGAAAGATGAGGGTTTCCTGCTCCCATAAAGACTTGGAAACCCTATATAGGTTTCACTATGAATTAGAACCAACTTGACGGCACACAACCACAACCACCACCACCAGTGTCTGAATATCATTGTGGCAAAACTATGATAATAACTTGTATACACTAGTAGTTGTCTGTGTAACAAGGATTTGTCTAGGACATAAATTTCAGATCACAGGCTGAATATATATTTATAATAGGCCCATTTTTTCAGGTTCTCTGCTCCTCCTCTTTCCTCCCTAAAAGTGAGGGAGTTTCATTTGACGTCCTCCTTCTCCTCTGCCACAGGGCTGGTCATCCTGCCTTTGCCTCACAGACCAAAGGCTTCCTAGAGAGCCTTTTGACTGCTCATAGTTCCAATGCTGCACTCTGGTCAGCATTTCTCCTCCTGGAACAGGGACACAGGCTTCTAGTGAAGCCTAGAAACGTTGACATATGTCTGTTGTCACAGGGAAGGATCACACTTAGGTAGAGACTTCTCACCACGTAGTAATGCCCACATTCAAAACCAATAGTAACAGCTGTGTGTCAAGGACAGAGAGCCACCACATTAGGTCTGGGCTAAACCATCTTATAAATCAGTCCTTCTTACTGGCATCAAGAGAACAGCCCTTGAGATTTCTACCTCCTTCCCAGATCCGTTTTCCATCCCCTAAGGAATGTGTCAGACTGCAAAGCTGTTTGAATCGCAAGGTCGGTGGTTCAAGCTCACCAGCTGCTCCTTAGAAATCCTACAGAGGATCGCTATGGGTCAGAACCGACTCGACGGCACTTCACAACAACAACAACAGGGGATGCAAATGCTAGGCACCCGGTTTCTTTCTGCCCTGTTCCCTCTTACAAGTCTATCTAAACTTTCTCATTTCTGATTATTGTCTTCCCCAAGTTCATTTAATAAGAAATTTGACGGAAATCGTGTGAGACAGAAGTTTAATAAATGATGGTTATTATTTTTACTATCCGTGCATAGAGGCATTCATGATGATATTTTTTTTTTCTTCATTTTCAGTGGTAGTCTTAATGTTGCATTTCAATTTTGTTTAAAATAATTTGTCAAAATATTTTAAAAAGAACAAATTGCACTGCTCACTGTTGGGTGTTAACATTTGTCACTGAAGTCCCCAGACTCAGTTTCTAGGCCCCAATTAAAAATTCAAAGAAGTGGTTCATCGTTTTTCTAAAAGTTGCTATGCCTGAGAATTATACTAAGTATTAAACTTCTGCTATAAATAACACAGACTTGCCTAATTGACATGTTAATTTTAAAACTTTCACAAAGCGGCCTTGTTATGTCATGAGTCGATTATGGAGATGTGCTTGAAACTACACAAATTCACCAAGAATCAACCCCAAGGGGATCTGGATATAGCTACAAAGTCTAATTTTCTCTCACTAACAATTATGTACTGTATCTATGGGACTTATCCACTTGTAAGCTTTTGTAATTAATATTTTCATTGTTGGTGTGTTGTTGTTTTTTTTTCCCCTTAAGCTTTTTGTATATTTTGCGTATTTTCCTGTATGATTGCAAAAAAGTTTAGACAAGGAGGTCAGGTCGGAGACAGAGAACCACCTACGCTATGATGTATAGAAACATCCTGGCGATATAACCGGAGATACCAGTTACCCAGACAACAAACTCAATTCTTACTTAGTAAATAATTAAAATAAATCAACAAATAAACATGGGACAGCACAACATATCCTGGTTGCTTCTTCAGCCCGATTTCAACCACAGTAATGTATTTATATTTAATATAACTTAGGAGTCCTGGTGTGGTGCTATAGGTTAATGCACTGGACTGCAAAGTGGATTTGAACTGCAAGGTCGGTGGTTCAAGATCACCGGCTACTCCTTGGAAACTCTATACAGGGTCTCTATGGGTCAGAACCGACTTGACAGTGCTTAACACCAAATATAACATATGTTTTGTATTTTAGAAATGTATGAATGGTATCTTTTAAATGGTTAACTACCTCTAAACTGATAAAATTAAAAACACAGCTCTCATTTGAAAATGAATACTATCTTTTCCATCTTTTATTTATTAAATTGCACATTATTGTTTACCTATGGAAATAAAATGGTTTTAAATAACAATGATAAACCAAATACTCACTGCCATTGAGTTGATCTTGACTCATAGTGACCTAATGGGCAAAGTAGGACTGCCCCTTAAGGTTTCTGAGACAGTAAAGCTTTGGGAGCATGTTTCTTTGAAGCATCAACCTTGTAGTTAACATTCCAATGCTCAACCCATTGTGCCACAAGGTAACCAACAGTAACATGGTTAATCCTTATTGAACACTTTCCATGTGCTGAAACCTACCTTATTATGAGAGGTATCGTATTACAAGAGGTATTTATAATGAAATACATAATAGTTAACTAAATTGCTTAAAGTCCTACAAATGGAGCTTGGATTCCAATCTAGGCCCACTTTTCTTAAAATTTTTCCTATGTTACTCAATAAGCATTTGCTGAATAGATCAATGAGTTCCAACATGGATTCCTGTCCCCTCCTCTATGTTTCGTGGTCGAACTTGTTCCTTACTACATTTTGCACTCTCATTTGGATTTCAAATTCCTCACTTAAAATCTCCTAGGTAGTGTGTTACTGTCTTGCTCCCCACAGATACACATACCACACACAATTAACAAGGCAAATAGTACTAGCTTTCTTGTCATTGTGTGGTGCACTGTTGAGTCGGTTCCAAGTTAGAGCAACCCTGTATAAGCTTTCTGAGAATGGCTAGTGGGTATGAATTGCTGACCTTGCAATTAGCTGTCTTTTGCGTATCTCACAGAATCACACCAGGTCACTTTGAGAGACTGAATTTAACCTGTTTAAACTTACATAAAGCAATGTTGTTGTTATTGTTATGTGCCATGAAGTCAGTTCTGACTCATAGAGACCCTGTACAGGGTTTCTGAGGCTGTAAATCTTTATAGGAGCAGAAAGTCTCATCTTTCTTCCGCGGAACAGCTGGTAGTTTCGAACTGCTGATCTTAAGGTTCGTAGCCCGATTTGTAACCACTACGCTACCAGAGCTCCTTACATAAAGCAATACTTCTTACAAAATGTAGTAGCGTTACAAAATGCTCCATGGTAGACATTATGATTCTAAAACAGTTTCTAAAATATGAGAACTATCAGAATTATCAAGGATGATATTTTGAATACTTCAAAGTCATATATGTTTGTGTGTGTTCCTATTATAATTGGAATCATTGAACATACAAGGTTGTCTTCAAAAAGTTTGTGGAAAAATGGAATTAAAAGATAATGGGATATTTCCCATGAAATTTTTGAGGCCCCCTCATATGTAATGTTTGCTTACATACGTTGCTAAAGGAATAAATAATTGGCATAGAATTGTGGGACATGGCACTGAAGCTACATATGTGTGTGTGTGTGTGTGTGTGTGTGTATACTTATTCAACCTGTATGCTGAGCAAATAATACGAGAAGCTGAAGAAAAGCATGGCATCAGGATTGGAGGAAGACTTGTTAACAACCTGCGATATGCAGATGATACAACCTTGCTTGCTGAAAGTGAGGAGGACTTGAAATATTTACTGATAAAGATCAAGAAACACAGCATTTGGTATGGATTGCATCTCAATGTCAAAAAAACAAAAATTCTCACCACTGGACCAATAAACAACATTCTTATCAATGGAGAAAAGATTGAAGTTGTCAAGGACTTCATTCTTCTTGGATCAACTATAAACATTCAAGGAATCAGCAGTCAAGAGATCAGATGGCGTATTGCATTAGGCAAATCTGCTGCAAAGGAACTTTTTAAAGTGTTGAAGAGCAAAGAGGTCAGCTTGAGGACTAAGGTGAGCCTGACCCAAGCCATGGTATTTTCAATAGCCTCATATAGATGCAAAAGCTGGACAGTGAATAAGGAAGATCATAGAAGAATTGATGCCTTTGAGTTGTGGTGTTGGAGGAGAATACTAAAAGTGCCATGGACTGCCAAAACCAATAGATCTGTTTTGGAAGAAGTGCAGCCAGAGTGCTCCTTGGAGGCCAGGATGGCTAAGCGTCGCCTCTCATACTTTGGACATATTGTCCAGAGGGAACAGTCGCTGGAAAAGGATGTCATGCTGGGTAAGATGGAGGGTCAGAGAAAAAGAGGAAGACCCCCAACGAGATGGATCAGCCAGGTGGCATCATTGATGGCATCGAGTGTGGCAGCGGTAATGAGATTGGCCCAGGATCCCAGGATTGGACATTGTTTCGTTCTGCTGTGCATGGGGTCACTATGAGTCGGTTCAGACTTGATGGCACCTGACAACAATATATATATATAAATGTTTTATTGTGAATTATGTGATAGTTCACATGGGAGAACTTTAGCCCTAGGATTCATCCTATCATATATCGTTTCCTTGCTATGGTTACAATCCCCTCCATGCATCATCAACCATCAACCATCAAAAGGTACTACCTGCAAGCCTGCCCCCTAGTCGTCAGCACACAGCCCCTCTCCCTGTCTGGGTCTAAAGTCCCCAGCTGCTCCATCTCTCCATGTCGTCATCTCTGCCTCCATTCTTGCATCACTGTTTTTCTGGGTAGGGTCCCGCTCTCCAATCTTCTCCCTTGATGGTCCAAGGGAACTCTGCTCCTAGACTGCAAAGTCAATCACTCCCCTCCATTTGCTACAAAACGTCTACCTTTACATCCCCAACCCTCACAATCAGTCCTGATAACAAGATAACAATTATTCACTATTGTATCACAAGAGACCCATCTGCATCTCCTTTCATCAGCCCCGCCCAGACAGGTTAGATACTACTCAGTGAAGAGTCTACCTTCCTCAGAGCTCTCTGGATCTAAGTTCCATCTTGAAAGCTTGTAAGCAAGTCGCTTTGTAACCCCCCCTCCCCCATTTTGAGTTGCCAATGTCCAAGTTGCCCATTCTTGTGTATAGAGGGGGT
>NW_006408657.1:7375309-7376214 GCF_000296735.1 Chrysochloris asiatica
TTCTACCCACACCTGCCCCATCTGGAACTAGGATTCCTCTTGAAAGCTTGTAAGCCAGTCACTTCTTGCCTTTATAGGTCCCCCCCCACCCCCATTTTGGGTCTGGGCGATTTCTAGCCCCCTTTATGGTATTCCAATCAGTTATAGACTAAAGACGAGCTTGCAAACTTTCTATTGTGACATTTCTGACAATTCCACCCCCTCTACAAGTGTCTTTTTCACAATGGCAGGCAAGGGAATCCAAGATTCAAAAGACAGCCAAGCATCCTAATATTATTATCCTCTTTTACTCTTTCAGACCATGTCTCAATCCATGTATCCCGAAGCCCTGTTATCCTAAGGTTGTGCATACATCATCATTTACCTCTGTCCCACTTAGCACATGTGAACCTGCTTAACTGTTCTCTCATTTGCCTTGTTTGCCTATTCTTCTCCCCCTTCTTGTGTATTGCCACCCCTCCTCCACAGCACCAAAGCATTCCAGTGTCTATTCCCTACCCTGTATTCTATCTTCCCCTCCCTCTCTCCCCTCCTCTCATTCCATACAGCCCAGTGATCAGCAATTATATATAGAGATTTTTGTTTGCCCCCCCTCTTTTGGATGGGTTCTTTTTCTTAGTCTTTTACAATAATGTTAACTAATTTCACTCAGCATAATGTCCTCAAGGCTCATCCATGCTATGTGGTGGCTTGCAGCTTCTTTGATGTTTTTCAAAGTACATACATACCATTGTGTGTATGTACCACAGTTTGTTTATCCATTCTTCAACTGATGGACATTTGGGCTGTCTCCATCTTTTTGCTACTGTAAATAGTGCTGCTATGAACATTGGTGTGCATATATCTACTCATGTTATTGCTCATATTTCTTGTGGTTTAATACCAAGTAGAAGAATTGCTGGATC
>NW_006408657.1:7377090-7378113 GCF_000296735.1 Chrysochloris asiatica
TCAATGTATCATTCATTGTACCAGTACCAGGCTGTTTTGACCACTGTAGTCATTTAAAAGTCTGTTTTATCTGGAAAGCTACTTGACTTCCTTGCCATTTGGTATTTTGTAACTATACTATTCCTTCTTTTTGCTCTGTGGTTGTCTTCATTATTGATTGATATCTTTGATTTCCTATCATCAGTCTTGTAGTTTTGTTTTACTCTGGATATTTCTATATCTGCACTGAATTATCGGTGGTGTTACCATGTATGTCAATCTCTGGTTGTTGTCTGCTGTTGTTGATCCTCAGTAAAAAGCACTCCCTTTAAATTTTTTTGTAATTTTGGCTTGGTTTTTACAAATCCCTTTTATTTTTATTTAGGTGGAAATGTTCTAATTTCACCATCATATTGAGGGACAGTTTTGCAGTGTATATGATTCTTGGTTGCCAGTTGTTGTTGTTTTTCCCGAGCTTTGTATATGTTTCCCCATTGTTTTCTTGACTGCATGGTTTTTGCTGAGAAATCAGAATTTAATCTTAGTGATTTTCCTTTGTAGGTAACATTTTGTTTTTCCTGAGCTGCTTTCAGGATTCTTTCCTTGTCTTTGATTTTGGAGAGTTTGATTATAATACATCTTGATGATTTTATTTGGGCGTCTATCCTGTTTGGTATTTTTCAGCTTCTTAAATGCTTATCTTCTCATCTTTCATGATGTTAGGGAAATTTTCATCCAGGAACTGTTTAACTTTTTTGTGGTTTTCTTTATCTCTTTCTGTTCTGTAATTCCAATAACCTATAGATTATTCCTCCTTGTGTTTTCCCACATGAATCTTAGGCTGTCTTTGGATTTTTTCATTCTGCTTTCTGATTGTTCTATCTTATTAGCATTGAGAGATCTATCTTCAAGTTCACTAATTCTGGGTTCCATTGATTCAAGTCTACCCTATTGCCCTTGAAGTGTATTACCCATTTCTGATATCTTAGTATTGATCTTCTGCATTTCTGTTTGTGATGCTGTATTATCTTCATCGCTTTATCT
>NW_006408657.1:7378988-7379611 GCF_000296735.1 Chrysochloris asiatica
GCTTTCACAGCTGCCTGAGAAAGTTCAAGATGGTCATGCTGCATCCAGGGTGCCCACACAGATCTCCAGCCTCCTTGCCTTCTGTTTTTGTTTTTGTTTTTTTTTGTGTTTTTTTCACTTTTCACCCCTCAAACATTTTTCTTCCTCAAGCCTTCATTCACTTCTTCTAGTGAGAGTTAGTCCGCTGCTGGCTAAGGTTGACTGCACATTTGGAACAGTGGTGCTATTGTAGATAGCTCTTCCAGGAGGCTCACAACCTTGAAGTGGCTCCAATCACCTGGAAAGTGGGAGATTTCCTGCATATGGTAGGAAAAAGGAAAACTAAAATGGCTACTTTGTCTCTGTGAGACACAGGTAGGATTCTGCAATGCGAAATGTTTTCTCATTTCTAAAGCAGTTCACGGACTCCCAAGATAGCCTTGGTAGGTTCCTTTGGCTGCAACTGCTCATCAGTCACCTCATTTCTTACCTCATCTGTTCAACTCTCTCTGTACCAGTAAGCACTCCATCCACCTCTCTATCTATTCCTCTGAAGCTCAGAGCTTCTGGACCACCCTCTTCATCTGCCTCAACAAGTTTTCTGTATCCCTGCTACAGAGAGTCTGCATAGCCTTTCCATCCAT
>NW_006408657.1:7381107-7388389 GCF_000296735.1 Chrysochloris asiatica
GAGTACCTTACAACCTGAATGTCTCATCTTCTGGCACTATATCTTACAATGTTCTGCTCTTATTCATAAGGATTTTAGTGGCTAACCATTCAGAAGTGGTCTATCTTTCCTTCTTCCTAGTCTGTCTAGTAGTGTAGTGTATTACACATTGGGCTGCTAACTGCAAGATCAGCAGTTTGAATCTTCCAACTACTCTTTGCAAGAAAGATGAGGCTTTCTGCTCCCATAAAGATTTACAGCCTCGGAAACCCTCTACAGGGTTGCTATGAGTCAGAACCAATTCGGTGGCATATCCACCAACCTGTCTTATTTTGGCAGCTCTGCTGAAACCTGTCCACCATATGTGACCCTCTTGGTATATAAAATATCAGTGTCATAACTTCCAGCATCACGGAACACAAAAATCACCGCACTATGGCACTAGATGTGTTTAGTTGAGCCTCAAAAGTAGTTAAAAGCAGTTTATTGCATATATATAACAAAAATAAACAAGCAAAAGCTTAGTTTTTCTTTCAGTCAAATTGTGCTTTATGCATTCAGCAGAAGGAAGAGAGAAGTTACTTTCTCAGTCTTTCTTGAAACTTTTCCTGTTAGTATTTCATCTGTATTTGAATTCCATAGTTGTAATAATATTAAGAGAATATAAAAGGAAGATGAAGAAGAAATAGAAACTTCAGGAACAAATAAAATACTTTCTAACAAAAGGTAATAAAAATCAACATTTTAAATTATTAGTTTAACCAGTCAACAAGGTCATGGAAGTATATGTTGTTTTGGGCTCAAATGGAGAACATGAAGGTGCATTGTGCTTTGTTGTATTTAGGAAGAGAAGTACTGTTGGAATTATGGGAGTAAAAATATCTGATGCTCAGCAGCTAAAGGGATATTTTTAAGAGCAAAAGAAGGCAAGCAAAAGCAAGAAATTTAAAGGCAACAGAGGTACATACTGTTATATACACAATCCTGCAATAGCAATAATCTACGAGTGGTACATAGATAGACATGTATGTTCAACAAATGTGGTTAAGAGAATGGTACTCTACACACTGATATATACATAGGGTTTAAAAAACAAAACAAAACACGTTTTATTTTTAATTAAGTGAAGGTTTACAGAGCAGATAGATCATCAGTATTACATTCAACAAATCTTATGCTTCATTTTATTACAATGATTGCAACCATCTCCACGCACCATTAGGTAACAGTATGGAGTTATATGGAGTCCTGGTGTGGTGCTGTAGGATAAGCACTGGACTGCTAACCACAAGGTTAATGATTCAAACCCACCAGCTTCTCCTTGGAGACCCTATACAGGGTTGTTGTCACTAGGAATCAGAATTGATTCAAAGGCACTTACCTACCTGTAGTACATATAGGTTTGACAGAGGATATTTCTCTATATAAATATGTGTCTGATTATGTTGCAACTACAGCTATGAATATAGTCAAACATATAGGGTATAAAGTTAAGAAAACACTTTAGCTATAACTAAAACTCATAAGAGAACGAGTCAGTAAGCGTGGGGGGCTCAGGACCATAGTCTCTGGAGACACCAAGGTTAACCGGTGCAACATAGTCCACAAAAACAATGTTTGGCATCCTTGTCTTGTTTAGTATCTTAATGAGAAAGTTTTCAGACTTTAGGCATTGATGCATTCTTTCCAACAAAATAGAACATTTGATATCTTCATTGGGCAAATCTTCTGGAAAAGACCCCTTTGAAATATTAAAAAGCAAAGATATCATGTTGGAGACTAAGGTGTGCCACATGGTATTTTCAGTCAACTCATATGCATGGGAAAGCTGGACAATGGATAAAGAATATCAAAGAAGAATTGATACCGTTGAATTATGATATTGGTGAAGAATATTGAATATATCATGGACTGTCAGAAGAACTAAGAAGTAAAATCAAAACTATCCTTATCAGAAAGGATAGTGAGACTTCAGCTCAGCTACTTTGGGCATGTTATCAGGAGGAACCAGTTCCTGAAGAAGGGCCTGGTAAAGTGGAGGATCCTTGAAAAAGAAGCAGACCTTCATTGAGATGGATTGACACAGTGACTGCAACAATGGATGGAAGCATACCAACGCTTGTTGAGGATGGTGCAGCAGCAGACAGTGTTTCAGTCCAGTGTTCATAGGGTCACTAGGTGCTGGAACTGACTTTATGGCCTCTGGTAGTGTAGTGGTTACGAGTCGGGCTGCCAACCTCAAGGTCAGCGGTTTGAAACTACCAGCGTTCTGCGGGAGAAAGAGGAGGCGTTCTGCTCCCGTAAAGATTTACAGCCTCAGAAACCCTGTGCAGGGTCACTATGAGTCGGAACCGACGTCACGGTACTTAACAACAACAACAACAAAAAACTTATGTTGTCTGCACTTTTTCCCCCATACATGCCCTTTATCATGGTAAGGATTTTTCCTTTGATTCCTAGCATCTTGAGGGTTTGTTTTGTTTTTTTTTATATAAAGGTAATGGATTTTGTAACATGCTTTCTCTTCATCAGCTGAGATATTTTTTTCCCTTTGTTCTGTCAATATAGTGTGTCATATTAATTTATTTTCTTATGTTAAGTGACTCTTGTTTTTCTGGGATAAACCCTACTGAGATAAGGTATAATCTTTTTCATGTGATTTTGGATTTGAGTTTGCTAATAATTTGTTGCATTTGTACCTATATTTACAAAAGATATTGGTCTTTCATTTTTTTTCTTTTACTGTGGTGTCTTTATCTGGTTTTGGCATAGGGATAATGCTGGATTCATAGAATGATTTAGAATGTCCTCCTCCTATTTTCAGTTTTGGAAAAGCTTGAGAAGTATTTGTCTTTAAATATATGGTGGAAGTGTTTTTTCATCAATTAAAAAAGTGTCATGTAGCTTCTGATCCCTCTCAACCAAAAGGCAAAATTGCGGAAGGCGGGATCTTTCCTTTAAACTCATTTTGAGTGCCTTGCAAATGGGCAGTTCTGGATTCTCAGTAGAGCCTGAGGAATCATTTTTTGATTATTTATAAACTTTGACATGATAATGTCATTGTGTAAAAATGATGATGCATTTGACCAATTTGTCTAAATTCACAAGAGGGAGATGAGAGAATTAGTGTCGACAGTCCAAGGCTGACTCCTACGAAGTGAAGGACAAACACACCACCCCTAAACTTTTTTTTTTTTTTACCAATTTTGATGCCAGCTGTTCCTCTCATAGCACTCTCCACTTCTCTAATGGATTCAAAAATTCATTACAATGGCCACACAGAATTCAAGAGACTATGCTCACAGTTATGGGTTTATTAGGGAAATAACAGGTTATAAATTGGAATCAGGATTAGCAAGCTACAATTGGGGATCAGGATGAGGAAGTATGTAGGTAACATCTCCCTTTTACAGCTCAGAACAGTTAGCTCAGCATCTCTCACCTGTACAGTACTTCTCTTGACCCACTCAGGACAGGCATTCTGTTTGGGACTAACTTCTGTCCTGCTTGGGTAAGCGTTACAATGCTCTTTAGTTGTCCCATAGGTGCCACTCCACTAGAAAGCCTCTGGCCCTAAGGCTCTCAGGCCTCTTGCTCCATTGGTGTGCATGCCCTCTGTAGCTGCCTTGCTTCTTGAGCTAGAAAGCTGACCATACTCTGAAGCTGGTCTCCAGTGTTACAACTCTCTATTTCTTTGATCTTGGAAGTTTTCAGAGTAGGGGCCCTGGGTCTAGAAGGATCTTATGTGCTCCTGTGGTTATTGTTTCTTGACGATAGTGGGGTTCCCTCTCCCTGCCTTTGAGGTGACTCATTATAACATTATCTGCATGACAAATTTAACCAATCCCCTCATTAGGGATCCACACCTGATTTGTATGGTACCGTCTTCACAAGGGTGTCACGTACCTTATTTGCATTATTAGAAAGCTGTTCAATGCCCTTGGTCGGCCACAGCACCTTGTATCTATAGTCCCCCACAATTATTTTGTGCAGAGTTATAAGACCATGCAAGGCTAATAGTGCCATATTAAGTAGTTGACTACATAACACATTGTGTGTACTTTTCCAAGGGTACCTGAGATACCTTATATTCATTTTTGTTGTTCAGAATGGAACAGCATCATAACCTACCATACAGGAATAACCACAAATGAAAATCTGATATTTCTTTTTACTGGGCTACCACTCATATGTCGGTATGTGGTGGCTTCTATGTTGCTGTGATGCTGGAAGCTAAGCCACCAGTATTTTAAATACCAGCTGAGTACACCCATGGTGGACTGGTTTCAGCTGAGCTTCTAGACTTAGACAGACTAGCAAGAAGGTGACGTAGACTACTTCTGAATGTTTAGCCACTGGAAACCATAAGAACAGCAGTGGAACGCTGTCAGATAGCATCAGAATATTGTCAGATACAATGCCAGAAGATGAATCCGTCAGGTTGAAAGGCACTCAAAATACAACTGGGGAAGAGCTGCCTCCTCAAAGTAGAGTTGACCATGATGAGATGAATGGAGTAAAGCTTTCAGGCCCTTCAGTTGCTGATGGGGCACATATAAGGAGAAACTCAAAATGAGGAGAAATGACTGTAAATATCCATTAATAATCAGAACACAGAATGTACAAAGTATGAATCTAAGAAAACTGTAAGTTGTCAAGAATGAAATGGAATGCATGAAGACTGATATCCGAGGCATTGTAGTGTTGTTAAATGCCGTTGAGTCTATTCTGACACATAGCGACCCGGTATAGCGTTTCCCAGGAGCAGCTTGTGAATTTGAACCTTCGACCTTGCAGTTCAAACCGGCTTTGTGGCCAAGTGCTTATACTACAAAGCCACACCAGGAATAATGCTGGCGATCTCATGACAGAATATTCCAAGACCAATGACTTGTTGTTCGTTGCCAAGTACATTTTTAAAGCAACCTCACCAGATGGAATACACAGAAATAAAATTGACTATATCTGTGTAAAGAGACAATGGAAAAGCCCCATTTCATCAGCCAAAACAAGGCCACAGGTAGACTGTTGTACAAACAATCAATTGTTCATATACAAGTTCAGTCTGAAGCTTAAGAAAATTCAAACAAGTTCATGACTGCCAAAATCTGACCCTGAACATACTCCACTGAATTTAGAAATCATCTCAAGAACAGATTTGATACATTAGAAACTAATGAATGAAGACCAAAAGAGTTGTAGGATGACATCAAGAACACCACGATGACATCATACAGGAAGAAAGCATTAAGACGAGGAAGAAAGGAAAGACCAAAATGGATGTCAAAAGAGACTGTGAAACTTGCACTCCAGCATAGAGATGCTAAAGTAAATGGAAGAAATGAGGATGTAAAAGAGACGAACAGAAAATTTCAAAGAGCAGCTCAAGAAGAAAAAGTCAAATATTATAAAGAAATGTGCAAAGATCTGGAGTTAGAAAACAAAAAGAGAAGTAACAGTTAATAAATCCAATGATGTATTGCATTAGGCAAGTTTGCCGTACAAGACCCCTTTAAAGTGTTGCAGAGCAAAGATATCAGTTTGAGGACTAAGGTGCTCCTGACACAGGCCAGGGTATTTCCAATAGCATCATAGGCATGTGAAAGCTGGACAGTGAATAAGGAAGAACCTAGAAGAATTGAATCATTTGAGTTATGTACCATGGACTGCCAGAAGAACAAACAAATTCATGTTGGGAGGAGTACAGCCAGAATGCTCCATAGAAGTCAGGATGGCAAGACTTTATCTCTCATAATTCGGACATTTTATCTGGATAAGACTATCATGCTAGGTAAAATGGAGCATCACCAAAAAAGAGGACGATCCCCAATGAGGTGGATTGGCACAGTGGCAGCAGCAATGGGCCCAATCTAAGCAATGACTGTGAGGATGACACAGGATTGTGCAGAGTTTCATTCTATTGTGCATAAGGTCGCTATGAATTGGCACTGACAGTAGGGCACCAAAGAACAATGATCTTAGATTTTAATCATACACCACTCCGATTCATATGAACTCAATGGTTAAAGTGAACTAATTCTGTTCTTAGTGTGCATATTTTTCTCCTTGAACTGGTTACAATTGCACATTACCTCAGATGATTTGCTCTATTATTTCTTTTGTACTTGTTATCTTTTCTTTCTATTCATATATATAGGAAGATTGTAGGGTACAAGTTATTAATTCAAATGTGAGGTGTTGATTACCTCAGCATTTTAGGCAAAATCAAAGATACTTTTGGCTTGATTTTAATAGTGTTAAGATATACAGAAATTTCCAGCATAACTGTTATTCCTAGTATTTGCATAGCATGAAATATTTAAATGATTTTTGTTTGTACATGTTGGATTGCATTTTTGTGCTTTTGTCAAAGAGCATCTTCAGTAATGCCAGCACTTCATCAAAATGTGAAAATGACAGTAAAAAGGGAAAGAGGACAGTTCTTCATACTTAGTAAACACATTTTACTACTTTGTCCCTTTTCCTCATTGACTTTTTTAATTGGTTGGATGCACATACAAGAAATATCAGTAAACTGTTTTCTTATTTCACAAGTTGGTCAAAACATTTACCACAATGTACTGATACATTTTTGAGTATGCTTACACTTGTGGTTAAGTGACCTGGAGTAGGTTCTGAATCATAGCAACCCTGTATAAGGTTTCCAAGCATCTAGTGGTGGTTTTGAATCACTGCCCTAGCAGTTAGCAGTCCATTGCTTATCCTACAATGCCACACCAGGATTCACAAATGTTATATCTATATATGTGTATGTGTATATATAATATGTTGCTAACTGCCTTTGAGTTGTTCCAACATATAGTGACCCTGTATAGGGTTTCTGAAGCTGTAAATCTTTATAGGAACACAAAGCCTCATTTTTCTCCCATGTAGCATCTGGTGGGCTTAAACTGCCAATCTTGTGGTTACTAGACCAATGCTTATCTTACAGAGCCACTACATTCCCATATATATAGTATATACAGTATATTGTTGTTGTTAAGTACCCTGGAGTCAGTTCAGACTCATAGCAACCCTGTACATGGCTTCAGAGGAGTGGCTGGTGGGTTTGAACCAACAACCTTGTGGTGAGTGTCCAGTGTGTATCCTACAATGCCACACCAGGACTCTCTCTAAATATATATGGAGTCTTGGTGTGGCGCTGTAGAATAAGCACTGGACTGCAAAGTCAGCTTTAACTGCAAGGTCAGTGGTTTGAACTCACCAGCCACTCCCCAGAAATGCTATTCAGGGTCACTGTGAGTTAGAACCGACTTAAAAACGACTATATATATGTTGTGGT
>NW_006408657.1:7388924-7390582 GCF_000296735.1 Chrysochloris asiatica
ATATATATATATGCTGTCATGTTGTCGTTGTTAAGTAATACACACATATATATGCTAGAACAGTTGATATCATTGACAATAATTCTATGCTTTGATAAAATGGCAAGTGATGTACATTTGCCTCAGAATTAGACCGGAACAGCAATAGTAATTTTCAAATTAGCCATAATGCAACAAAGTGAGTGACAAGAGGTCACTTGCTAATTTCATTTAGATTTCTCCCTTGAGAACAAGGTAATATTTCATTCAGAAAAAAGTACATGAATGCTACAGGAAATCATCTATGGGTCATCTTACATTTTCATTGTATGTGTACTGAGTCAGGTTCAATTTGCCTATAATAGTATTAATGAACAAAACTCAAATATAATCTTCCTCTAAATCTCAGATAAAATTAGTGTTTTTGAAATTACAAGGAAATCCTGGTATGGTGCTGTGGGTTAATGTGCTGCACTGCAAGGTCAGTTTGAACCACAAGGTCAGTGGTTCAAACTCACCAGCATTGAGCTCAAGCATTGCAATGATTGTGAGGTTGGCCCAGGACTGGGTAGTGTTTAGTTCTGATGTGCCTAGAGTCGCTATGAGTCAGTACAGGCTCGACAGCACCTAACAACAACAATCTATGTATTTCTTTATTCCTCTTGCTCTTCTCATTAATGGATCTTTGAACTTCCTTTGACTCTTTCATGTTTGTGGGTAGAGTTGCTTCTTCTCCACTAATTAATAATGCAACATAGATCTTGGCATGCAAACCAAACTTCTCCTTTAGTTGAAACAACTCTCTGAATCTTTGGGTCACTTATATTCTCCATGAATAGGGGATCCCCTCACAGTCATGCCCCCTAGTTTCTCTCCACTCAGGCACTTCACAACAACAACATGCACATGGTATGACTATTGGAATCTTTAAAAAATCTTCAAATTCAATCAACAAAGAAGATTACAATGTCATGTAATTTAATGATGAATTGTTGATATTTTTGCCAACACAGAATAAGATCTAAATAAAATAAAAACTATATTCATATTATATAAAATCCTATGGCTGAAAGATGAGGCTTTCTACTCCCGTAAAGATTTACCCCCTCGGAAACCCTGTACAGGGTCGCTATGGGTTGAAACCGACTCGATGGCACTTAGCAACAACAACAATGGCTAATATTAGGTATAATGCTTTGAAAATATTGTATTTCGAAAGACTATCCATGGTGGCCAGGAGGCAGGCTTTCAGAGTGTGGCCTTTGGTTGTTTAAATGATTATATATTCCTGAGTGCTTTGCGGTACATCCCCTCTCCCCCGCAAAACAAACAAACAAACAAACAAACAAACAAAAAACCACAAAAAAAGCAGAGGAAATGGAAGTAAACACTGTTGAATGATGATGCACAGAGGAGATTGAAATCATAGCAATGAAATGATGAGTGTAAAACTGGTGTTCTCCTTTGTAAGCTATCACTCAATTCACAATAAAAAAAATAAAAATAAAAGAAAGACCAAGGCAATTTTAGTAAGAGATTTTTGTTTTACAAAATGTCATTCATTAAAGAAATTTAAATTGTGTCCCATATTAAGATTTTCCCTGCATTATATTATGGACATTTAAAAATATACATAAAAGTCGAAATACTGTGTAGAGAACATTCATACACCCACCATT
>NW_006408657.1:7392810-7403536 GCF_000296735.1 Chrysochloris asiatica
CTTGAAAGCTTGTAAGCCAGTCACTTCTTGCCTTTGTAGTCCCCCCCTCCCCATTTGAGTATCCAATGTCCAAGTTGCCCATCTCCGTTCACTCTGTGTGTGGAGGGGGTGGGAATGATTCTTGCTGTGAGGATTTGTTCCCCCTTTTGAGTTCATCAGACTGTATCAGCTCACTCTTTTTTTTTTTTCCCCCTCTTTCTTCTCCTGGTTGAGCTCCAATCATCCAGTCATACGGTCCAGGTCACGTGGGTATCATCTGCAAGTGTGGGCGCTCCTGTGCACATGCCCTCTCTTCCCGTCAGCTGATAGTTCCACTCTCCTCTCGAGTCCTCCATGGCCACGCCACTGACTCTGGGCCCAAGAGTCCCCAGGTCTTCTCACACTGTTTGCCATCCAGGTCCCCAATGGGTCCACAGAAGTACACTGAACATTGTAGGGCTTAGCTTGCCGCTTCATTGCTGCTTTTACCCCATTTCCCCCCATCGGTGATGTGTGCTGACATCCATTTTGATCTTTTCTTTCTTTCCTGTCTTTTGCTTTCTTCCTGTATGTTGTTCTTAGTGTCACTGCACACCTCTTCTGGTCTTTGGTAATTACTTTCTATTGTTTAAAATGTGTTCTAGAGATGGTCTCTAAACTCAAATCAAACCTATTCAAGGTCGTATTTCAGCTCTCATGGACTTGTTTTCATTTTCCCCAGCTTCAGTCTTTACTTGCATATGTAAAGAAAAAATATGTAAAAATGACCGTCTGGTCCACAGTTACCCCTGGTCTTGTTTTCACTTATGATATTAAGCTTTTCAACCATCTTTTCCTTCAGATATAGTCAGTGTGATACCTGTTTATTACACCTGGTAAGGCCCATGTGTATAGTCACCTTTTATGTTTTTTAAAAAAGGTATTTGCAATGAATAAATTCTATAATGCGATTGCCAACATCATTTCTCTCACCAAGGTCATATTTTCTAACTACCGATTGTTCCTCTTTGTTTCCAACTTTTGCATTCCAATCACCAGTAATTTTCAATGCTTCTTGATTGCCTGTTTGATCAAAGAAGCTGGTAAACCTCCTCAATTTCATCATCACTGACTTTAGTAGTTGGTGCACACATTTAAAAAATAATAGTATGAAGTGGTCTTCTTTGTAAGCTTATGGATATTATCCTATCACAGACATCATTGTACTTCAAGATAGTACTTGAAAGGTTCTTTTTGACAATGAATGAGACACAATTAATCTTCAATTTGATGTTCCCAACATAGTAAATCATGGTTGTCTGATTCAAAATGGCTAATACCAGACAATTTCAACCTAGGATATCTATCTTTATGTGCTCCATTTCATTTTTCATAATTTCCACTTTTCCTAGATTTATACTTCACACATTCCATGTTTTGATTATTAATGGATGTTTACAACTCTTTCTTCTTATTTTGAATTGTGCCCCATGAGCAAATGAAGGTTCCCAAACTTTGTTCCATTCATGTCATTATAGTCAATTTTATTTTGAAGAGGTTGCTCTTCCCCCGCTGTATTCTGTGTGGCTTCCAACCTGAAGGGCTCATGTTCTAACACTATATCTGACAGTGCTCCACTGTTCTTCATAAGATTGTCAGTGCTAACCATTCAGAAGCAGTCTGCCTCTCCTTCTACCTAGTCTGTCTCAGTCTGGATGCCCCATTGAGACTTGTCCACCATGGGTGACCCTACTGACATTTGCAATATCATTGGCATAACTGCTAGCATCATAGAAGCATACAAGTCACCTGATTACAACAAGCTGACTAACAAGTGGGTATATAGTTGATATTCGTTCAGGAGTCAAGAGGTTTGTGCCATAGAGCAGGGTTTAGCACACTATGTCCCATATACAGAGCCCTATTGTTGAGGTATAGGATAAGCAGTGGTAACTGCAAGGTCGGCAGTCCAAACGCATCAGGCACTCTCAAAAGCCCTACATGGAGTAGCTATGAGTTAGAACCAACTGTACTGGCACACAATAGCAGTAGTGTCCCATCTACTAAACTTGAGCCATTCTGTACTTTTCTAAATTCATACTGGAACACAGTCGTGCCCATTTATTTACCTCTAGGAGTCCTGGTGTGGCACTGTGGGTTAATGCGTCAGTCTGCAAAGCCATTTGAACTGCAAGGTCAGTGGTTCAAGCTCACCAGCTGCTCCTCAGAAATCCTACACAGGGTCGCTATGGGTCGGAATCGACTCAACGACATTTAACAATAACAACAGTTTATAACAGCTTTTAAGCTACAATGCCAGAAGTATATAGTTGCAATAGAGATAACATAGCCCTTAAAGGCCAAAATATTTCCCATCTGACCCTTTTACAGAGCAAGTTTTCTGTTCCTTGTTTTTATCCAACTCAGTCCCTAGTGTCATTGTAACTAACAGTTGACTTTTACACCAAAGAAGATTTCAGCTTTCCTCATATATAAAACATGGAATTGGACTAACTTATCTGAGAAATGTGAAAGGATCTGGAATTAGTGAAACAAAGAGAAGAACATACTCAGAATTTCTCAAGCTGAGGGAACTGATGAAAAAAATCAAGCCTCAACTTGCCATATTGAGGGATCCTATGGATAAAATATTGTATGATGCAGAAAGCATTAAAAGATGGAAAACCATACACAGAGTCACGGTACCAAAAAGAAATGGTTAATATTAAACCATTTCAAGAAGTAGCAAATGACCAAGAGCCAATGATATGGAAGGAAGAAGTCCAAGTTGCACTGAAGGCACTGGCAAAGAACAAGGCTCCAGGAATTGATAGAATACAAATTGAAATCTTTCAGCAAACTAATGGAGCACTGGAGGCACTCACTCATCTATGCCAAGAATTCTGGAAGACAGCTAGCTACCTGGCCAAATGATTGGAAAAGATTCATGTTCATGCCCATTTCAAAAAGGTGTGACCCAACGAAATGCAAAAGTCATCAGACAATATAATTAATATCACATGCAAGTAAAATGTTACTAAAGATAATTAAAAAACGGCTGCAAGAGTACACTGACAGGGACCTGCCAGTGCTTCAGGCTGATATAGATGAGGATACGGAATGAGGGACATTACTGCTGACATCAGATGGATCTTGGCTGAAAGCAGAGAATAACAGAAAGTTGTTTACCTGTGCTTTACTGACTACACAAAAGCTTTCGATTGTGTGGATCATGACAAGCTATGGACAACATTGTGGAAAATGAGTATTCTGGAAAACTTAATTGTGTCCATGAGGAACCTGTACCTAGACCTAGATGCAGTTGTTCGAACAGACCAAGGGAACACTGAGTGTTTTACAATTAGAAGAGGTGTGCGCCAGTGTCGTATTCTTTTATCATATTTATTCAATTTGTGTGCTGAATAAATAATTAGAGAAGCTGGATTATAAGAATGTGGCATCAGGATAAGAGGGAGACTCATTAACAACCTGAGATATGCAGATGATACAATCTTGCTATCTGAAAGCAAAGAGGACTTAAAATACTTACTAATGAAGGTCAAAGACCACAGTCTTCTGTATGAGTTGCACCTCAATATAAAGAAAACAAAATTCCTCAACACTGGACCTCAATATAAATGGAGAAAAGATTGAAGTTGTCAAAAACTTCATTTTGCTTGGATCCACTATCAACACTCATGGAAGCATTAGTTAAGAAATCAAATGACGTATTGCACTGGGCAAATCTGCTGCACAAGATCTCTTTAAAGTGTTAATGAGCAAAGATGTCAGTTTGAGGACTAAGGTGCACCTGACCCAGGCCGTGGTATTTTCAGTAACCTCATATCCATGTGAAAGTTGGACAATGAATAAAGAAGACCATAGAAGAATTAGTGATTTTGAGTTATGGTGTTTGAGGAGAATATTAAAAGCCCCATGGACTGCCAAAAGAACAAACCAATCTGTGTTGGAAGAAGTACAGCTAGAATGCTCCTTACAAGCCAGGATGACCACATTTCATCAGTTATACTTCAGACATATTATCAGGAGGGACAAGTCCCTGGAGAAGGATATCATTCTTGGTAAAGTGAAGTATCTGTGAAAAAGAGGAAGATGCCAAATGAGATGGATTGGTACAATGGCAACAGCAATGGGCCCAAGCATCACAATGATTGTGACGTTGGCACAGGATCAGGCAGTGTTTCGTTCTGTTGCGCATAGGGTCGCTATGAGTTGGTATCAGCTTCATGGCACCTAACAATAACTACCATCTACATATTCATTTATTCCTCTTGCTCTTGTCATTAATGGATCTTTGAACTTCCTTTGACTCTTTCATGTTTGTGGGTAGAGTTGCTTCTTCGCCACTAATTAATAATCCAACATAGATCCTGGCATGAAAACCAAACTTTTCCTTTAGTTGAAACAGCTCTCTGAATCTTTGGGTCACTTATATTCTCCATGAATACAGGATTCCCTCACACTCACACCCCTAGTTTCTCTCCATTCAGGCTAGAAGAATTTTTACCTATGGATGTAAAATGCACTGCAACTGCTCCTAGACCGTCTCATGCAGAAACAAACAGAATTTTTTTTTTTATATACGAACACTCCTAAATAATTTATCTCAATTAACACGTTTCTGGTAGAATGCCTCTTAATTTTAATGCCAAATTTCCTAGAATAAGTTTATCTCTCAATATGACATTGTGTTATCCAATCTGTATGCTTATCTCCCCAACATTATTTATGTTTGTCATAAAAGAGGGATTCAAAAGTCATGAGTTCCATGAAAAAAAAATGAATTTTCAATTTAAACAAATAAGATTTGTGTCTTACATATTTCTATCAGTAAGAGTAGTGCATAGTCTCATATTCAGTGTGACTCATTCTCTGATGGCATTCTCTTGCTTTGAGATAATTTTCATAGACCCTGTCATCTTTAAATGCTCTTTATTTCTACCTGACGAAGATTGTTGAGAAAGAAGCAAAGGGTCAGTAATAAGAATTACAACAAAAGAGACTGTGCTACCACATAAAAATCAAATATTAAGTATATTAATTAACTTAGTGACAAGAAAGAAACTTGTAAAGATTTTACCTAACAGCATGGTTTTATATTCAGTGATATTGGTTGTGCAATATGCTTTAAATGCATAGCAACTTAGAAGACAGCAACTAAAAACTAATTAAACCACAGCATTTCATGTCAATGTTTACATTTTAAAGTGGAGGATCTCAAATGTTGTCTGCTGCTTTTCCCATTTGTAATTCATTCTCTTTCCGTTAAAATATGTCATAGGTTATTATTACCATCACTTTGGATAATATCCTCAGGAAGTTTCAACAACTTGCATTTGTGTTACTATTCCCACCTTTTAAATAACCAAGTAGAAGAGAAAAAAAAATGTTGATCTCAATACAAGCTCTCCTTGTTGTTGTTAAGTGCCGTCAAGTCAACGCCAACCCATAACGATGACCTGTATAGGGCTTCCAAGGAGCACGTTATGAGCTTGAACCTCCAACCATGTGGCTCAAAGCAACTTTGCAGTCCAGTGCATTAATGCACAGCACCTTACCAGGTCTCCAAGCTTACATTGCCCTCCTATGATTATGTTCTTTCTTTTGAAAGAAAGAAAATTGATTCATAGTCATTTCTTATCACCTATTTCCTATAAGGAGTTCCTGGTTAATACAAATGGTTAAGGACTGGACTTTTAACAAAAAGGTTGTCATTCTAAACCTACCCAGACACATCTCAGTAGTCAAGCATGGTAATTTGCTTCTGAAAGGTCACAGCTTTGAAAGTTCTATGGGGTACTGTCCTACTCTGAACACATGGAGTTCACATGAGTCCGAATGAACGGGAGAGCAACCAACAACCACAACTCTCTCTGTAATATTTTTATACTCTTTTTTTTCTTTATTCATCTATTTTTATTTTTATTTTTAATTACCAAGTAAATGAATAAGCCCTCTCATTGATTTTAAAGGCACTAAGATGACATCTATTTACCTTGTTTGCTTCTATTTCTTTAACCCATTTATAACTGACAGGAACTATCAAGATGGGACTGGCATTTCCTTCTCCTGATGCATTCTGTATCTTGCCAGTGGTTGAAATGTTGCTGTATTGTGCTAAAGTTTACTTGCTCTCTTTAATCCTCTTTTTTCACATTTTATCTACTTTTTATCCAAATGCAATTCACTGTTTGGGAAAAGAAGTATTATCATTATTTCCCAAACAGAGAAATACATTTCACCCCAGCAAAAAATTCTTATCAACCTTTTCAGGAATATTTTTCTTTTTTAAATAATTAATTAATTTATCTTTTGAAGTATGTAAGCTATACTAAAATTTGGCTTTAGCATTTTCCTATAATGCATTAGTCTCGCTAACATGCACTTTCTTCACTGGGTAGGGTATCTCCTTTTGATGTTCTACAGATGAAGTGTAGCCAAGTGTTCTAACTGTGTTATGCAGAGGAATGTTGCGTTGCTGTCACTGAAAGAAATGGTTTCTTGCCTCTAAATAATGCTTCCCCTGAAAATCGTATTTATGTAACTTATAACATTTTTGTGCTCACTCCCCTATCCCATCAACCTCTATTTTCCTTCAGACATAAAAAACAAAACAAAATAGCAACAACAAAATATCAACTTTGACCTCCACAATGCGAACCACAGATATTTGCAATGGAGTCATCTTAAATACAGGCAACACACACTTCCTAAACTACCAGTTTCATCTCCTGCCTAAAAATGCAGAAGGTAATGTGGTATAGATGAAAAGAGAACACTGAGAAATAAGTCATTCTTCCTACATTGTATCAGTCCTGTGATCTTAACAAGATTCTTAACCTCTCTGGTTTTAATTCCTGCAGTTCAAAACACAGTGCCTGCCACAAATTGAAGTTTAAAAGGAATATAACCCAACAGTCATTCCATGAGAGAAAGAAGTGGCAATCTGATTCCTTTTTTACTCTGATTAAAGTTTTACTCTGCCACAAAGGTTTGCTGAGTCAGAATCAACTCTACCACAGTGGGTTTGGTCTTTTTGTTTGTTTGTTTTAACTTTTTACTGTGAATTTAGTAATAGTGAACAGGAAAAGGTCACACTGCCTTCTCCAGCCAAGGAGGCAAGTTAAAATGCTAATCAGGTCACCAAATGGGACCAATTCCCCTGGTTTTTCCCCTGCCCTCAAACAGGTATGCAGCCTAGCCCCTCCTGGACTCTGACCTCATATATAGGCCTGTGTTGCCCTCCATGGCTCAGAATCTGGAGAAATTAGCTCTTCTAAATCAGCCTGCTTATTAAAATCTGAAACTCTGCTTCACCTCTCTGAGCGGCCTTGGTTTCTTTGACCACTAATCTAAAACTGTTGTAACAATAGTTTACAGGGCAGATCAGTTTTTCATTTTATTTCAGCTCACTGATTGTAATCCCCACAAAGTAAAATCACTAATCCCAGTTCCTCCCTGTATTTCCTGTTTCCATTCCTCCTTCTCATCTAACCTTTTGTCCTTGGATAAATAGGGCCCGTTTAATCTTAAATGATGATTCTTACGTGTGCATACCTCACTAGTACTATTGTTCCCTGTATAGCTCTATTGTTTGATTGGTGTGGCACTGAAGGATGAATACTGGACTGCTAAACTGCAATTTCAGTGGATCAAACCATCAGTTGCTCCTGGAAACCCTATAAAGGGTCCCTAAGAGTTGGAGCTGGCTTGACATCACTTAACAAAAACAACATTATTTGACTAAGCCACAGGAGTGAGTTCATTTCCAGATCTGAAGGAGTTCCATCAATCTCTGTCTGATCAGTAAATGGGTCTTTTTTTAAAAAAAAAAAATTAAAATTTTGAGTTTTGTTCCACCTTTTTCTCCCACTCTATCCAGGACCTTCTAATGTAATCCCTTTCAGAGAAGTTGGTAGTGGTAGCCAGTGGTAGTTTTTCTGGTGACATCAAACTCTGGTGCATTGCAATATTCACTGGGACTGGACTTAATCCTGAATGAGTTTCCTAAGGATGTATGATATAAATCTTAGTATGAGGAAGAAGCTCTAAATAAACTTAGAGGCATCAAAAAATTCTGCAAGAGCAAATGCGATTTAAATATCAACATAAATATAAACCAAAATGCTAGATTGCCTATTTCAGTATTGCCTTTCGTCCACATGTGGGATTTTTAAATCAATTCCTGTAATTGCACTGACTTGGATTTAGATTATGAATGCTATCAAAAATTTTACAACACCCTCAGTAAAAGTGGTATCCTAGGTTAAGTGTTGAACTGTCAGCTGCAAGGTTAGTGGTTCAAACTGGAGGAGAAAGATGAGAATATCTGTTCTCATAAAAATGTGCAGCCTCAGAAACCTTAGGGAGTAGGTCTTCGCTTTCCTACAGGGACTCGGGATGGTATGAGTCAGAATTGACTCCACAGCAGTGGATTTGTGTGTATGGGAGGAGGGAATGGTTCAGTATATTTGAATATTGTTGTTAAAGTGCCATCAAGTCAGTGCCCACGCATGGCGACGCTGTATAGGATTTCCAAGGAGCAGCTGGTGAGCTTGAATTGCCAACCTTGCATTTCAAATGGCTTTGCAGTCTGGTGCTTTAACCCATAGAGCCACACCAGGACTAGTTATATTAATTATTGATTTTCTTCATCTGAAAACAAAAAGTCTATTTGTTGTTCTATGTTGTTATTGTGTGCCACTGAGTTGGTTCGACAAATAGTGACCCTGGCACTGCAGAATTAGCACAAGACAGCTAACCACAGGTTGTCAGTTCAAACCCACCAGCCACTCTTTGGAAACCCTATACAGATTGCTATGAACGGGAACCGACTTGATGATGTTGTGCTGTGGATAGGCACTAGATTACAAGGTCTGTTTGAACTGTAAGGATGGCAGTTCAAACTCAACAGCTACTACTCAGAAATTCTATACAAGGCCGACTTGACTGACTACTTAACAACAACTGAACAGGAAATGTAAAATATTAACTGCCTCTCCCCTGCCCAGGAGAAAAACTAGAATGCTAATCAGGTTACTGAATGGGACCAATCCCCCTCCCCTCACCCAGGAGACAAGCTAGAATGTTAATCAGGTCATGGAGTGGGACCAATACCCTGGTTTCCCACCTGTCCTCAAACAGGTCCGCAACCTAGCCCCTCCCTGATTCTGACCCCAAACTGCATTCTGTGCTCAGAATCTGGAGAAGTTAGCTCTTCTGAGTCAGCTGGCTTAATAAACCTAAAACTATGCTTCACCTCTCTGAGTGGCCTCGGTGTCTTCGATGATGGATCAAGAGCTGCTGTGACACTCTCGGGCTCAGAGCTGCTACAACATCTAGGGCCTAGAGCTGTTGTTGGTTGGTTGATTATGTGCTGTGGAGTCAGTTACGAGTCATAACGACCTGTACAGGGCTTCTGAGGCTGTAAATCTTTACGAGAGCAGAAAGCCTCCTCTTTCTCTCATGGAACAGCTGGTAGTTTCGCACTGCTAACCTTGCGGTTTGCAGCGCGATTTGTAACCACTACACTACCAGATACAGTCTAGAACTTAGAGTTGCTGTAACAAAAGAAGACAATAAGAAAATAGGGTTTCCAAAAGCATCTGGAGGGTTTGAATTGCCAGCCTTGTAGTTACCAGTCAAGTACTTATCCAATAAGGTCACACAGGGCTCAGACAATCCTGGGCTATGCCTAAATTCTCACCTTTAAGTTAAAAAAAGGTGTTGTTTTCAGTAGTTACAGTTCACGCTATGCAACAATTTTATGCAAAACAAATGGATTGTTTCTCTTATCAGATGGATGCATGGCTCACCTATAGGGAAAACCACCAACTGTGGGAGGTATTTTAGTGAATGGTTGTTAATTCTTAAAAGCCAAATGTTTCTCTTAGTTGTTTTCCACATTGTCACTGGATATAATTTCAGTTTGTACCTTTTCGGTACCTGATGTAGGAAAAAAGAATGCTGATTATGATAATTTTTTTCCTGTTTTCTCTCAGTCCCTGGATACTTCATATAAAATTTCTCCCTGTTTCCAAACAGCAGATATGTACTAGTTGCAAGATATTAAAGGGTTAACTCTAGTTAGCACACAAATAAAGAGTGTACATCCCAAAATCGATGCTACTAACCAAGTGTTAGACACAAGGTCAATTCAAAGACACAATTTTATCTGTGAAAATGCTAAATTCATAAGAAGAGGAGTGTCCTTTACCATCAGGGGGTGGTTTTTGTGGTGAAGAATAAAATTTGGTTTGTTTGTTTTTTCCAAAATTTGTCTTGATCTTAAGTACAATAAAAGTATTTTCATAATTCTTGTTTAATCTTTGGAAATAATTTTGAAAAATAATGGCTCAATTATAACAGGTCTTCCAATACTTAGCCTTTTTGAAATTCTAACTATAATTATATCTATATATTCTCTGAATATGCCATACCAGATTTCTGAGTTATATGCATATCCTAAAATAAATTTTGTTTGCAGATATCAAGATTAGCTCATTTTTTAAATATAAGAATGAATGTATAATAAAATGAAAAGTGATTTAAACTAAACATTATTTCCAATATCAATGCTGTATTTAAAACTCAAAGCTTCTCATGGTGAGGTTGCTTATGTGTTTTTAAAATATTAATGATAAAGTTATCATATAAGACATATAAGACTGAAGGTTTTCCCATTTACTGTATTTATTATTTGGAATGCTCTAGGCTACTTAATTGAAAATACAATGGCTTGGGTCAG
>NW_006408657.1:7405414-7418239 GCF_000296735.1 Chrysochloris asiatica
AGGATCAGACATTGTTTCGTTCTGCTGTGCATGGGGTCGCTATGAGTCGGTTCCAACTCGATGGCACCTGACAACAACAACAACAACAAACTACTTAATAGATAACTGATTTACAGATCCATGTCAGTTGTTGTTGTGCTGCCCAGTCGGTCCTGACTCATAGCAACCCTGTAGAAGGTTTCCAAGGAACATCTGAGGAGTTAGAACTGACAACCTTGTGGTTTGCTGTCATGTGCTTATCCTACAGCGCCACACTAGGGCTCTGGATTTCTGTCTTTAAATGATATAGCTGGATCATCATTTTGATGCTTGTCTGATCCTTGGGAGTGAGTCCTTAATTGAAATAAAAGAGAGCATGTGCCTTGAGACCTATCACTGAGGGGAAATTAAATAATAATCAGCTGTCAATACAAACCAGCTTCTAGACATTTTTGACACAAATCATCTTTGCCATCTGGAGCAGGTCACTTACCTTTTGTTTGCCCTGTTTCCTTCTGTGCAAAACGAAGGACCAGGGTTGGCAAGTTGTAGCCTGGGGGGAAAATCTAGCCTAGTATCTGATTTGTATGGCCTGCTGGCTAAGAATGTTTTTATACTTTTAAATGGTTGAAAAAATCCAGAACAGGATATTATTCTGCAACACATGAAAATGATCTAAAACTCAGATTACAACATCCATAAATAACGTTCCAGTGTTACACAGCCGCAGTCATTTGTCTCTGCGTTGTCTGTGGCTGCTTTTATGCTACAACAGCAAGTTCAAGAGTTGGGACAGAGATCATATAGTTCCCATACAGGAAAAACTGGCAAGCCCTGTACTAGCCCTGGTGGTACAGCGGTTAAAGCACTCAGCTGCTAACAGAAACTTCAGCAGTTTGAAGCCACCAGTTCCTCTGCAGGAGAAAAATGTGGTAGTCTGCTTCTGTAATGATTTACAATCTTTGAAACCCTAGGAAACAGTTCTACTCTATCCCCATAGGATTGCTATTAGAAGAAATCCAGGAGGCCAAAAATGACTTTTAAGAAGCACTGTAGGTTGGTTGTCTGCCCTTATCTCTACCATCGTGTGTGTGAGAGTGTGGGTTGGGGAGAGGGGTGGTGTCAGTTTCAGAGATAATGTTAGAAATGAACTCCAATGTCACACAAAATGACACTTGGTAAGACTAAACTACCTTGTCAAAGCAAAATTTCACTTCTGCAAAGGGGTGCATATAGCTGTACAGGAACATGGTAGTGAGCACACCAGGCAGGCAGTCCGCTCGGGTTTTTATTCCTGATGTGAGTCTTAAGGCTGTGTTTCACCTCATTGGCTAGTGCTTCCACCACACAATCTTGTCCTTACCCGGTTGGCTAATTCAAATTACTATGGCACACATTCTTGTCTTTACTTGATTGGCTATTTCAAATTGCTAAAAAAGGAGCTTCAAGAAGTTAGAAAGTCCTTACTCACTTCAGGAAGTAGTAAGAAGTAAAAGAAAGGTCATAAAGTCCCTAATCATTTCAGGAAGTAGAAAAAATGACAAAGAAAGGTCACCAAAACCAGTAAACAGGATTACAATAATTTTGAAGAAGAGATTCTCATTCCCACAACAGTGATCACCACGGCTTCATATTCATAAAACTTCTCAGATTCCTTAAGAAAGTAAGATGTCTCCATCCTGTATTTACTTAGAGATCTAATTGTTATTGTTGTTAAGTGCTGTTGAGTGGGTTCTGGCTCAGCGACCCTGTATAGGGTTTCTGAGGAGCGGTTCTTAGTTTTGAACCACCAACCCTGCAGTTTTCAGTCCTGTGCCTATCCAACAGCAACAAACTAGGACCCTGTGTTTATGGTAATGCATAATAAATAATCGTAAACCTCTGAGAATCACAATTGAGATACTTCAATAATTTAAATTAAAGTGTCCAGAATGGGATATATTTGGACTTTTCAGTCATAGAGGAGAATAGGGCTAAGACTCTGTGTGTGGGGCATACTATTAATGTAAATTTCCAATTATGAATATTTCAAAAATACTTAAAAATTGTGATGCTAGACTGTCATGTTTCAAATTTTATCCTGGATGATATATTCTGAAGAAGATGTATATGTAATTTGAAATGCCAGTGCAAGCTCTTTTTAGTCCAATGGAAAATGAAGGGTGGGAAGAAGGTAGTTCAAATAGACAAAACTGAAACATGAGTAAAATTCTGCAGTCCATAAAAGAATGAGATAATTTTACTCAGCACTGTTTTGCAATCACAGGAAGACTCAAGGACATGCCCTGCCCGTTGTTTATGGCAGCCACTGTTCCTGGATGAACCAGAGACTTTCTGCTGTAGGCACCCACAACCTTCTGATTCAGGGCTTTCTCTAACCTTAGGTGCATGCTTGGCCTGGAGGAGCCGGGGCAGGAGAGAAATGCCAGGGAGTTAATGCCTGGCAATAGTCTTTGATACTCACCAGCTGCTCCTCAGAAATCCTGTGTTGTTAAGTTCTCTCCGGTCGATTCCAACTCATAGCGATCCTGTATAGGGTTTCCGAGGAGTGGCTGATGAGTTTGAACTGTTGACCTTGTGTCAAACTGCCCTTGTGGTCCAATGCCTATACAGGGTCGCTATTGTTACACAACAAAACTCCCACCACCAGCCACTGTAGCCAATATCAGAGACAGCGAGGATCAATATATGTTTTATTGACAGATCTGGAAGGCAGAAAGACTGCCTTACCCTTCCCTACCCAGTCAGAACCCTTCTACCCCTCTAAGTATCAATCTGTCTTCACTGGTGCATTCTTTTCTCAGAGTTTTATGGCTCTCCCATCAGGGATACAGAGTCACTACACCTTACATCCTGTGAGGTGATTGCCCCAAACAATGTAAATGGCCTTTTCTGGAAACCTTTGCCTTAAAGTTATATTCTTTTGTTGTTGATGTTAAGTGCCTTCTAGTAGGTTCCGACCCATAGCGACCCTGTATAGGGTTTCCTAGGAGTCACTGGTGAGCTTGAACCGCCGAGCTTGCAGTTCAAACAGCTTTGCGGTCTCGCACATTAACCCGCAACGCCACACCAACCAGGACTCTGTGCATGGCCCTCAGGTATCCCTCCAGGCTTCTCTTCTTACTCAAGGTTCAAGTCAAGAATGCGGCACTAAATCTTTAGCTTAAATGTTCCTGGAGCACAAGGGAAAGGAATGATTAGGAACAATGATTAAAAGGGTTTGAACAGAAAGGGGAAAACACTGATTAAAAACCCTTCTCTCACTATGAGTTGGAACCAACTCAAGGCACTTGAACAAAAACAACAGTGGACATTATTCCAGATTTAAATCCATTCATCATAAACACCACTCTCAAACTGCTAAAATGGGATTGGGATGCTCTTCTACCTAGTTTGAGTCTTTTCCTTCCCTAGTATTTCCCCACATGAATGGATTACAGATTACAAAATGAGTCCACAACTCTGCCTCACTTCCTCTCTCTGAAAAGCCCCTTCCAGTCAACTCTCAGCCACTGCCACAACCACACATGCATGTAATTCAAATGGCCACTCTTGTCTAGACTCTCAGCTGCCAATGTTACCCTCAGGCCTCTGTGTGTCTCCACTGACTGGCACCTTGACATTCCACGTGGTTTTTGAGTTTTATTTCTCCTCAGGATATCATGCCCCAACTTTCATTGCATTTTAACGCTACCCTGAGATCAACTCCCAGCACCTAGGCCTCCTTTAAGAAAGAGATGACACATTAACACATTAACAGGAGGCTAGCATCCTAACTCTTTTTCATACATAGGGATGATGTGATTATTAGAAACCTAATTAACCATTCTCGGCCTATCAAAATCACTTATGAAATGGAACAGCACAAATCATACCCAAACTTACCTCCTGAATCCTAAAAGCATTTGTTGGGCTACTCAAACAGCTCTTGGTTAGAGAAAATGACGACAGAAAAGGATGGATGGTGTTAAAGTAATAATCCTTAAGTTTCTATATGAGGAGTCCTAGTGTGGCAATGCTAAGGAGCTCTGGTAGCATAGTGGTTACGAATCAGGCTGTGAACCGCAAGGTCAGCAATTCGAAACTACCAGCTGTTCCGTGAGAGAAAGATGAGGCTTTCTGCTCCAGTAAAGATTTACAGCCTCAGAAACCCTGTACAGCGTCGCTATGAGTCGGAACAACTCCATGGCACATAATCACCACCAGTGTGACAATGCAGATTAATGCGCTGCACTGCAAAGTGAGTTTCAACTACAAGGTTGGCAGTTCAAGCTCACCAATTACTCCTCGCTATGGGTCGGAATCAAGTAGATGGCACTTAACAACAAGAACATGCAGAAGTGAACATTCATGGAGGCAAAACATTCTAGGATCATGCAAAGTAGTTGCTGTTTTATTATTTTATAATTCTGCATGACCTGTGGATACTCATTTATTCAAATATTATTTTTGAGACTCATTATGTGCCCCAGTACCGCACAAGGACAAGTATAAAGAGTCAACTGAAGCACAGTTCTGGCTCATGGAACACAATTCAGTGAGTTCTTAGGCTGGCCTACAAGTGTAAAATCTGTGCTAATGTACATATATTAGCTCTGGGCCCACACTTTGGTGATGCAGAAAATTCAAACCATACCCTTTTAAATCTTCATTTGGCCACCTCAGAATCAACTTGATGGCAGTGGGTTTTTTTCCTTTTATCTTATATCTAGTCTCTCTACCTTTCATTTGCTGACTTGCTGTGGACTTGTGTTGAGTGATCTGCCTAGTTCTACTTTGCCTGGAAATTCTTGATTTTCAGCAATGCTGGTCTTTGCATGCTTATTGAACACAAATGAACCCTTCTGTGCATGTGCTCAGGAGTAACTATTATATAGATAAGAGATGGTGAATCAATTTCCAATTGCATCGAGGAAAGCACAGGACATTTAGGTAATTGTTTGTGACAGGTTATTATTATTAAGCATCTTTGGGTCTGTTCCAGCCCATAGTGATCCTGTATAGCGTTTTCAAAGAGCAGCTGGTGAGTTTGAACTGCCAAAGTTGTGGTTCAAACTGACTTTGCAGTCGGGTGCTTGTCCTACATATTGTAAATGTGATTTTATTATATATACACTGGGATTTTCAAGAAAATGAAGTATCACCACACCTTTGTTACATTCTCAATACACAATATATGTAAATATATATAGGTAAAGAAACCAAAATCCTCACCATTAGACCAATAAATAACATTCTTATCAACAGAGAAAACATTAAAGTTGTCAAAGACTTCATTTTTCTTGGATCAATGTTCACAGAAGCAGCAGTCAAGAAATCAAATGACGTATTGCATTAGGCAAATCTGCTGCACAAGACCTTTTTAAAGTGTTGAAGAGCAAAGATGTCAGCTTGAGGACTAAGGTGTGCCTGATCCAAGCCATGGTATTTTCAATAATCTCATATGCATGTGAAAACTGGACAGTAAATAAGGAAGACCGTAGAAAAAATTATGCTTTTGAGTTACAGTGTTAGAGGAAAATATTGAAAGTGCTGCCAAAAGAACCAACAGATCTGTGTTGGAAGAACAGCCAGAGTGCTCCTTGGAGGAGAAGATGGCCAGACTTTGTCTCTCTTACTTTGGACATATTGTTAAGAGGGACCAGTCACTAGAGAGGGATATCATGTTGGTAAGGTGGAGGGTCAGAGAAAAAGAGGAAAACCCCCAGCAAGATAGACTGGCAAAGTGGCAGCATCAATGGGCTCAAGCGTGGCAACAATAGTGAGGCTAGTCCAGGATTGGCCATAGAGTCTCTATGAGTCGGTACCCACTTGATGGCACCTAATAACAACAACAACAGCAACACACACACATATATGTATTGTTGTTAAGGGTTGCTGTGGGTCAGACCCAACACGATGGCACTTATCAACAATATGTATATGTTGTTGTTATTAGGTGCCATCAAGTACCAACTAATAGCTTTTATCGCTGACATTGCAGTTCAAACCATCTTTGGAATTTGGTGCATTAATCCACACCAGGACTCCGTATATGTATATACATGTATATATATACATGGAGTCCTTTCTTTCACTCTCTGGCCTCTTGTCTCCTTGACAAGAAGTCATAAATCTACTTATATTAATGTCTTGAAGCCATCTATTGAGTAGCAGTTCTCAGAATGAAGAGTTGTACCTCTTCCCTGCAAGGGCTGTGAAGGAATATGTAAAAATGATTGCTGAACCTCAGGTAGCCCTGGTCAGCTTACTCAGGCTTGCATTATCCAGCAAGTCCATGTAAGTTGTCACCCCAAGTACCCGTTTTATTATTGGTGTTGTTTCTCATCCTACTTTAAAAAATCTAGAACCTGAATTCAGCACTTGAGGCACTCACTACCTATGCCAAGAAATTTGAAAGAAAGTTACCTGGCCATTCAACTAGAAGAGATCCATATTCATGCCAATCCAATGAAAACCAGTCTAACAAAATATGGAGATTGTGTAACAATATCATTAATGTTATATGCAAGTAAAATTTTGTTGACTATAATTTAAAAAGTGATTATAGAAGTAGATCAACAGATATTCAAGCCAGGTTCAGAGAGATATCATTGCTAATATCAGATGGATATTGGCTGGAAGCAGAGACTACCTGAAATATGTTTATCTCTGTTTCATTGACTATGCAAAGGCATTCAACTGTGTGGATCACAGCAAGCTATCGGTAACATTGGGAAGAGTGGGAATTTCAGAACATTTAATTGTGCTCATGTGGAATCTGTACAAGAGACTGCCGTGGATAAAACAAGGGGAAAATGAATGCTTTAAAATCAGGAAAGGTGTGCATTAGGTTTGCATCTTTTTACAATTCGTATTCAGTTGGAGTTCTGGTGTAGCACTGTAGAATGAGCACTTGACCAAAGTCCCTTTGAACTGCAAGGTCAGTGATTCAAACTCAGAAGCTGCTCCTTGGAAACGCTGCACAGGGTCACTATAGGTCGGAACTGACTCGACCTTGACAGCACTTAATAACAACAACAATTCAATTTTTATACTGAACAGATAATCTGAGAAGCTGAACTATATGAAAAAGAATGCTACAACAGGATTAGAGGAAGACTCATTAACAGCCTGGCTTGCTGAAATTGAAGAATATTTAAAGCATTTGCTGATGAAGATCAAAGAACATGGCCTTCAATGTAGATTACACCTTAACACAAAGAAAACAAAAATCCTCACAACTCTATCAATAAGCAACATCTTGATAAACTTAGAAAAGATTGATGCTGTCAGTAATTTCATTTTACAAGATCCACAATCAATGTCCATGGTCTCAGCAGTCAGGATATCAAAGGATGTATTTATTATTTGTTGCATTTGACCAATCTGCTGCAAAAGGGCTCTCTCTAAAGTATTAAAAAGGAAAGGTGTCACTTTGATGACTAACATGTTATTTTCAATTGCTTCATATGCATGTGAAAGCTGGACAATGAGTAAAGAAAACCGATACTTTTAAAAATATGGTGGTGATGGCAAATATTAAACAAACCTTGAACTGCCAGAAGAACAAACAAATCTGTTGTGGAAGAAATACAACTAGACTGTTCCTTAGAAGCAAGGCTAGTGAGTTTTCATCTTATATACTTGGGACCTGTATGTCATCAGAAGGGATCAGTCCCTGGAGAAGGGGATCATGCTTGATAAAATAGAGGGTCAGTGAAAACGAGGATGACCCACAATGTAATAGAGTGACACAGTGGCTGAAACAATGGGCTCAAATATAGGACAGAGTGTAAGGATGGCAAAGGACTGACAGTGTTTGACTCTGGGTAGCTATGACTTGTAACTGACTTGTTGTTAAGTGCCATCGAGTTGGGATCCGACTCATAGCGACCCTGTACAGAATTTCCAAGGAGCAACTGGTGAGTTAGAATTGCCGGCCTTAACATCCCACAACAACATTGCAGTTTACCGCATTAACCCATAAGGCCACACCAGAAGTCCTAGAGGGCATCTAACTACAACAGTGCCTACATTTAAGCAGTGTGGGAAACTTGGTTTCCCTCTTTAATATGGGCAACGTCTAGTTCTTCTTACCTAACAAAAGGTGATATTGTATTTCCAAATGCCAGCTTTGGAATAAGGACTTCAGCCCTGATAATGACTCTGGCTTTCTGTTTTTTCTCTGGATAATGAGCGTGTTTTTCTTGTCTAAGTCTCTGATTTAAAACAAAAATTGATATTTTGTCCATCATTGCTAGATGGATAGACCAGGGGTATACATCATTGAAAGTACATAGTATGTCATTTTCAGTGGTGGCTCTGGGTATATTTTTTAACTGCATTCTAAATGACCAATTTAACTGATAAAGGAAAATCAAGCCACTTTGAAGTGGAAATGACTATGTAGTTTCTAGTTGGAGAGATGTATACACATAGATTATAAGCTTACTAAAGGTGCTTTTGGTCTCCTTCAGGAAATGCTTGTCGTTTAAAGAACTATGTAAATTTTTACAATTCAATCAAATAATTAAGAATATTGGAACTGGTTCCTCTTTATCAGCTATCACTAAGCACAACCTTGATTTCTGTATTTTAGGATTTGTTAAGCAATTTATGGTGCTCTTCCCTTCCCGAGCTAAGATTCTCACTGAATACCAAACTGCTGAATCATTATATCTTTGCTCATAAGTCAACATGTTTCTGAGTAAAAAGTTTGATGGACACTACGTTTTGAATCCTTAAAATGTTGTGTTTTGTAGAGCTTTCATCAGAAGCCTTTATTTTTCAGTTATATTGACAAGGAGACATATATTTCCTTTATATGAAGGACTTTGTTAATCTAAAGAGAAACATAAACCAATGATATGATTGACTAGTAAGGCTGCATCCTCATGTACAGATGACTTAGCAATTATTTAAGTGAACTAAGACTGGATTCACATCCCTCAGGATAGTGGGGATTCAGTGGTAGAATTTTCACCTTCCACGAGGGAGCGAACAGTGTTCGTTTTTCTGCCAATATACTTCATGCACAGTCACCTCCCATCAGCAGAGGTTGGCGTGCTGCTGTGATGCTGAACAGGTTTTAGCTGAGCCTCCAGACTAAGACTAATTTTTGAATGACATAGGCTGGAAGATGAACCCCTCTATGTTGGAAGACACTTGAAATACACAGTAATCCCAACAATGAACCTGAATATACTAATGATCATGAAGGAGGTGTAGGACTCAGCAGCATGCTGTACTGTTGTATAGATTGTAGATATAAATCCTTTGATAGATATATGGTTTGATTTGCAATGATTTTCTTCCAGTGCCCAATATATTTTTTTTTTCTTTCTCTCAATAAGACATTTCAGAGATCAACAGTTTCTAATTTTGGTGGAATATAACATCAATGTTTTATTTTATGGCTTGTACCCTTTTTTGCCAAGTCTAGTAACTCTTTGTCTAGTCTTAGATCTTAAAGATTTTCTCTTCTAAAAATTTTATAGTTTTAAGTATTAATTTAAGTCTGGGATCTATTTTGAGTTAATTTTTACCTATGGTATGAGACTTACATTAAAATTCTTTTCAATATTGATCTCTCCTTTTTTTTTTTTTTTGCCAATTTCTCCAGCATCATTTGTTGAAAAACGCTGTCTTTTCACCACTGAATTGATTTTGCGTTTTTTGTAAAAAGTCAATTGAGCATGTCTGTGGGTTTATATGTGTTCTCTATTTTTTCTCCATTCTATTTTTTTCTATCCCCCTACCAGTATCACACTGACTTGATTCTTGTAGCTATATATAATAATTCTCTCTTGCTTCTTTAAATCTTTTAAATGATTAATTGGCTGAAAGTTCACAAAGCAGACTGTTTTACATTGAACAGTTCATATAAATTTTGTTTCATCTCATTGATTATGATCTCTAAAATGTAGCCTCACTTATCCCACTCCTTCCCTATGTTTTCTGTTTCCATTTCTGCTTCTTTCCTAACCCTTTGGAATTTTGTCATTCGATAAATACGCTTCTTGAACTCAAATGGTTGATTATCCTAAGGTGTGAATACCTCACAAGTATACTGTTCCCCTTAGAGACCTGTCTATTGTTTGGCTGAACACTGAGCCATGCCAGTGAGCTCATTCTCAGACCTAAAGAGTGGCTAAGGGCCATCTCTCAGGCCCATCATCAGTAAGTTTGGTCTTTTTGATAATTTTGAATTTTGTTCCACAAGCTCTCCCACTCTATCCAGGACCTTCTAATATGATCCCTTTCAGAGCAGTTGGTAGTAATAGCCCGGCACTATCAAGTTTCTCTACTTCCAAGGTCATGGAGACTGATGTTTATGTGGTTCATTAGATCATTGGACTAATAGTTTGATTGTCGTCACTCTTCTTTCCTCTGGACAGAAAGAAGCCAATAGTCACACCTTAGATGGCTGATTATGAACTTTTAAGACCCCAGTTGCTACTCAACAGAGTAGGGTGCAGCACATTGTGTTTGGTGTCCCTGGAGACTATAGTCCTGAGCCCCTAAGCCCTTATCTCAGAGGAAAAGTATATAGTAATTCATGATTCAGTTTTAGCTGTTGTACTATTGTAAAACATGCTTGAAAGAAATGAAGTAGAAGATCTAAGCAAAGAAATGTGTGATGTAAAAAGAACCAAATGGAAATTTTAGAACAAAAACATAGCAAATGAAAATCTATAAACAAAAGAAATTCAGCACAGAAAATTAAGCTAAACAAATAAACCATTAACACCACAATAATAAGAACATAATAAAATGGTCACCATAAATTCATACCTAGTGTCAATCACACTGAATGTAAATTATTCAAATGTACCAGTCAAGAGAAAGAACGTGGAAAAATGGATTTAAATGAAAAAATAAAACAAGCATTACCCATCAGTATGTTGACTATGATAAACACACAGTAGACACGGAGACATAAATAAGTTAACAGATCCAAAGATGGAAGAAATATATCATGGACAATAACCAAAAAAGAGTATAAGTGGCAATCATAATCTCTGATAAATCAGATTTTTTAAGTGAAAATCCATTGTAAGAGACAGGGAAGGACATTCTAAAATAATTAAAGGGTCAATCCACCAAGACGACATAACTATAGTAAATATTTATTCCCCGAAAGACAAAGCCCCAAAATACATAAAACAAACTCTAACAAAATTGAAAAGAAAAAATGGACCCTTCTACAATAATAGTAGGAAACTTTACCATGCCATTTTGACAGTGGATACAACAAGTAGAAAGAAGCTCAACAAAGATACACATACAGATCATACCACCACCAACAGCACAGTATACATTCTTCTCCAACATAGACAGATCAATTTAGAATAGACCATATATCAGACTACAAAGCAAGCTTCAATAAATTCAAAAGTATTCAAATAATACTAAACATCTTCTCTAAACATAATGGTCTGGGCATTACCAATTCCTTTAATTTCTGTTTATATGGAAATGTCCTAATTTTGTTGTCGTAGTTGAGGGACAGCTTTGCTGGGTATACAAGTATTGGTTGACAAGTTTTTCTCTTTCAGAGTTTTGAATATATCATCCTTCTTGTCTGCATGGCTTCTGCTTAGAAACCAAAGTTTGGTCTTATTGGTTCTCCTTTGTAGGCAACTTTTCTTTTTTACCAGTCTGCTCTCAGGATTCTTTCCTTGTATTAAATTTTGGGAAGTTTGATTATGATATGTCTTGGTGATTTTCTTTTGTGTTCTATCCTGTTTGGGGTTTGTTCAGATTCTTGTACACTTATCTTCTCATCTTTCATGATCTTAGGGAAGTTTTCTTCCAATAACTCTTCAACAATTTTCTCTGTGTTTTTTGTTGTCTCTTTCTGTTCTGGAATTCCAATCACCTGTAAGTTGTTCCTCTTCATTGTTTCCCACATTACACTTAGGCATTCCTTGGATTTTTCCATTCTTTATTCTGATTGTTCTTCTACTGTTGTTGCTGTTGTTAAGTGTCATCGAGTCGGTTCCGACCCATAGCGACCCTGTACAGGGTTTCCGAGGGTGTAAATCTTTACGGGAGTAGAAAGCCTCATCTTTCTCCCGTGGAGCGGCTGGTAGTTTCGAACCGCTGACCTTAAGGTTCGCAGCCCGATTCATAACCACTACGCTACCAGAGCTCCTTTGCTGTACTGGTATTAAAATATGTATCTTCAAGCTCACTAGTTCAGGCTTCCACTGCTTTGAATCTTCTCTTTTGTCCTTTCAATGTATTGTCCATTTTTGAAATTTTAGTATTAATCTTCTGGATCCCTCTTTACAAGTTTTTATATTGTTTCAAAATTTGCATTTATTTTGTCTGTTTGTTCTTGTAGTGTTTTCCGTAATTCTTCTAATAATCTTCTGTGTTCTCCTTGATTCCCTCTATCTTTCTGTCCTTCCTTTGAAGGTACCTAAGTATTATTCTTTTGAATTGTTTTCAATTTGTTTCATTACCTTTTCTTCCTCAGAAACATTTTCTGCCTCTGCATGTTGGTCATTTATTTGAGTCATCTTTTCATAGTTTTTCAAGTTAGCTAAAATTGTCTATTGTCTCTGGGGTTGTTGTATTCATATTTAATTGATGACTGTGTGTTGATGTGTTCTAAGGTTCTCACCAACTGTCTTCTATGGCTGTAGTTAGAGAATGGATGGGTGTACACTGATCTCCTTTGCTGTTCATATACCTCAGTTTAAGATGGGTTAGGCTGATATTGGCTGCTATCTATCACTGACTAGTGGTATAGGAGCTAGTATTAGCTCTAACCAAGTGTGTGGAGCTGCAGAGGGTACAGCTGTATGGGCTCGGTTGCTGTTTCCTGTCAGATGGGAAAGAGAAAACACACACACA
>NW_006408657.1:7418406-7424037 GCF_000296735.1 Chrysochloris asiatica
GGAGCTCTAGAAGAGAAAAATAAGAGAGAAAATAAAGGAGAGATATTTAAAAAGCACTTAAGAACAAATAAAAAGAGAAAAGAGGGAAAGGAAAATGAAGTTACAGAGAATAATAAGAGAGAATATAAAAGGAAGAAAATTTAAAAACATTTAGAAAAACCTGGGAAAGAAAAGATGAAAAAAAAGAATAGAGAGTAGTAAAGAACAATTTAAATGGGGAAAATAAAAAAGAAAATGAGAAACAGAAGAAAAGAAGGAAAAACAAAAGTAGAGATAGAAAGCATAAAATTCAAGGGAATGGAAATAGAAGGAAAAGTAGGAGAAGAATAAACAAACAAAAACAACAAAAGAAAAAAAAAACAAAAAACAAAAAAAAACTTAAAAACAAAAACTGCAGTTATTGAGCCTAGAGAATATAAAACTCTGAGGGCTCCCGCAAGCCAACGAGCTCACAAGGTGGCTATGGAAGGACTATGACAATAGAGTTGGCGTTCCTCTGGCCCTTGGTATTATCTATGTTCAGAGCACTCAATCTGGCAATAGTTCATGAAAGCTCTTGATGGAGCTGGTTTCAGTGTCTGTTAGGGCCACAGGGCAGCTGGGAGCAGGGTTACTGGTTAAATGCTGATCTGGTATCTCTGTGGATTCTGTAGGTCTGTAGCTGATCCTGCCTGAATTCAGGCACCAAAGGGGCACAGCCAGCCCCTAGCTCACACATAACTCTCAACCATGTGGCTCCATCATTACTGACTTTATTGGTGCACGTTTAAATTTGAATAATAGTGATATTAACTGTCTTCCTTGTAGGTGTATGGATTTTATCCTATCACAGACAGCATTGTACTTCAAAATAGATCTTAAAATGTTATTTTTAATGATAAAGGTGATGTCACTCATCTTAAATTTTTCATTCCTGATGTAGTAAACAATGTTTGTCAGATTCAAAATGACCAATACCAGTCCATTTCTTTTCACTAATGACTAGGATAGCAACCTTTATGCATTATATTTCTTTTTTGACTACTTAAAATTTTCCTAGATTCATACTTTGTACATTCCATGGCACAATTATTAATGGATGTTTGCAGTTGTTTCTCTCATTTGAAGTTCTGCCCCATCAGTATTACTACATTTATGTCATTTAGGTCAACTCTACTTTGAGGAGGCAGCTCATCGCAGCTGTACTTTGGATGCCTTCTAACCTGCGGGGCTCATCTTCTGGTACAATATCTGATAATGTTCTTCTGCTATTCAAAAGTGTTCAGTGGCTAACCACTCAAAATCAATTTGTGTCTGCTTATTTCTAGTCTAAGGAGCTCTGGTAGCATAGTGGTTACAAATCGGGCTGCTAACCTCAAGGTCAGCAGTTTGAAACTACCAGCTGTTCCACGGGAGAAAGATGAGGCTTTCTGCTCCTATAAAGTATACAGCCTCGGAAACCCTGTACAGGGTCGCTATGAGTTGGAACCAACTCCACAGCACATAAGAACAACAACATTCTTAGTCTGTCTTAGTCTTTTACTCCAGTGATACGTGTCTACCATGGGTAACCTTGCCAATAGTTCAAATACCAATGGCACAGCTTCCAGCATCACAACAACACGAAAGTCAATATAGTACAACAAACTGATAGATGAATGGTGTACTGGTAAAAGAAGAAATTAGAAATTATATTTTAAATGTCTAGAATCAACCTAAATGAAAACTTAATTTACCAAACCATTGGGACACAGCAAAAGCATTGCTCAGAGGAGAATTTATAGCAAAAAATGTACACATCAAAAAAGAAGAATGGACTAAAATTAATAGTTTATCCCTACAACTCAAGCAAATGGTAAAGAAGCTGTAAAAGAAGTCAATAGTCACCAGGAAAAAAAGAGATTATAAAAGTCAGAGCAGAAATAGATGAAATAGAAAACAGAAATACAACAGAAAGTATCAATAATACTAAAAGTTAGTTCTTTCAGTGAATAAACAAAATTGACAACCACAGACCAAATTAACAAAGGGAAAAAATAAGAAGATGCAAATAACCAATATAAGAAATTAGAGCACTGACATTTCAACAGAACCAATTGAAATAAAAAGGATCAATACAGAATACTATGAAATATTATACGATAATAAATTTGAAAACATAGAAGAAATGGAGAAATTTCTAGAATCACACTGTCTGCCTAACCTAACTCAAACAGAGGTAGAAATTTTAACAAAAGAAGAAACTGAAGACGCCATTACATATATATATTCAATTTTTTTTAAAAAAAAACCATGGCCCAGAAGTCTTCATTGGTGGTTTCTATGAAACATTCAGAGAATATTTAATACCATTTCTACTCAAACCATTCCAGAACAAAGAAAAGGAAAGAATACTCCCTAATTGATTCTACAAATCCTGCATAACTCTGAAGCCAGGCCAAGACATCACTAAAAAAGAAAATTACAGACCCAATACATCTCACAAATACAGAGAGAAAAATTCTCAACAAAATTATTTTTACCTCATTTGGTTCTGTTGAAATGTCAGCTGTCTAATTTCTTATTTTGGTTATTTTGATCTTCTCATTTTTTCCCTTTGTCAAGTAAACAGTATATCAAAAAATAATACAGCATGATCAAGTGCAGTTCCTACCAAGGATGTAAGGATGCTTTACATCATGATCAAGTGCAATTCCTACCAAGGATGTAAGGATGGTTTAACATTAGAAAATCAATCAACATAAATCACCCCATAAATAAGGCAAAGTTAAAGAAACACATGATTTTTTAAATTGATAAAGCAAAGACTTTTGATAAACTACAACATCTTTTCCTAATAAAATCTCTCAGAAAAATTGGAATAAAAGGGATATTCCACAACATTTTAAAGGGCATTTAAGCAAATTCAACAGCCAAATTACTGTCAATAGAGAATGGTTGAGTGCATACCCCTTGTGAATGGAAATTAGTCAAGAATGCCCTTTATTATCATTTCTGTTCAATATTGTATTGGTAGTTCTAGCTAGAGCAATAAAACACAAAAAGGAAATAAAGGGTTCCAGATTTGCAAAGTCCTGGTGTGGTGCTGTGAATTAATGTGCTGGACTGCAAAGTCCAGTATTTGATGTTTTTCATTTTTTTGGTCACTGGAATTTTTGTAGGGGTGAGATGGTATCTCATAGTGTTTATTTGAATCTCTCTAATGATTAACGGTGTGGCACTGTAGGATAAGCACTGGACTACAAGGTCAGTTTGAACTTTAAGATTGGTGCTTCAAACTCACTAGCCACTCCTCGAAAATGATCCTGAAGGAAGAAATCCAAGGTGTACTGAAGTCATTGGCAATGAACACGGCACTGGGAATAGATGGAATACAAATAGAAATCTTTCAACAAACTGATGCAGCACTGAAGGCACTCACTCATCTATGCCAAGAAATTTGGAAGACAGTTACCTGGCCAAATGACTGCAAGAGATCCGTATTTGTGCCCAGTCCAAAGAGAGGTGACCTAATGGAATGGAGAAATCATCAGACAATGTCATTGATACCCCATGTGAGTAAAGTTTTACTAAAGGTAATACAAAAATGGTTGCAGCCATGCATTGACAGAGAACTTCCAGAGGTTTGAGCCAGATTCAGGAGACAGCGTGGACTGAGGGATATGATCACAGGTATTACATTGATCTTGGCTAAAAGGAGAGAATACCAGAAAGATGTGCTTTATGGACTATGCAAAGGCTTTTGATTGTGTGGATCATGACAAGCTATGGACAACATTGTGAAGTATGAGTATTCCAGAACACTTAATTGTGCTCATGAGGAACCTGTACATAGACCAAGATGCAGTTGTTCCTACAGAACAAGGGAATGCTGAATAGTTTAAAATTAGAAAAGGTGTGCCCCAGGGTTATATTCTTTCACCATACTTATTCAATGTATATGCTGAGCAAATAATCCAAGAAGCTGTATTGTAGAATCAGGATTGGAGGAAGACACATTAACAATCTGCAGTATGCATATGATACAACCTTGCTTACTGAAAGCGAAGAGGACTTAAAATACTTACTGATAAAGATCAAAGACCACAGCCTTCAGTATGGGTTGCATCTCAATGTAAAGAAAACAAAAATCCACACCTCTGGACCAATAAACAACATCCATATATATGGAGAAAAGATTCAAGTTGTCAAAGATTTCATTTTCTTGGCTCAACTATCAACACTTTATAGAAGCAGCAGTCAAGAAATCAAACAATGGATGGCATCAGGCAAATCTGCTGCCCAAGACATTTAAAGTGTTGAAAAGCAAACATATCAGCTTTTGGACTAAGGTGTGCCTGCCCCAAGCCCTGGTATTTTCAATAACCTCACATGCATGCAAAAGTTGGGTAGTGAATAAGGAAGACTGTAAAAAAAAAATTGATGCATTTGAGATAAGGTGTTGGAGGAGAATATTGAAAGTACCATGGACATCCAAAAAACCAAACAGATCTGTGCTGGAAGAAGTACAACCAGAGCACTTCTTGGAAGCCAGGATGGCCAGACTTCATCTCTCACACTTCAGACATATTTTCAGGAGGGACCAGTCACTGGAGAAGGATATCATGTTTGGTAAAGTGGAGGGTTGTAGAAAAAGAGGAAGACCCCCAACAAATTGGATTGGCACAATGGCAGCAGCGATGGTCTCAAGTGTTGTAGCATTTGTGAGATTGGTCCAGGACTGGGGATTGTTTCGTTCTGTTGTGCATGGTGTTGCTATGAGTTGGTACTGACTCCGTGGCACCTAACAACAACAACATATAAAAAGATGGGGTTTACAATTTATACCAGGATAGTGACTTAAGGAACCCGAAACTATGGCTCTCGACCACCCTTTAGGTGTGGAACGCACTCACTCTCATGGCCCAATTTTCGGTCAAGCAGTTGGTAGACATATAGAGTGGACAACAACACTAGTAAGGTATGCTCACCATGGCATGGTCATTCATTCAAGATCAAGAGGGGAACATTTATCTAAGAATAAATTTGAGAAGGGATAGTGCGGTTCCTTGAATTTACTTGATATGGCTTTCTACCCACAGTCTTCTTAATTCCCACCAAGTGATTGGGTTGGACCATGCAAATAAGGTATATAGGATGCTAAGACTGGGATTGGCTAGTTTTGCCCTGTAGCTAGATTCTAAAGGAGCCATCTCAGAAGCAAAGACAGAGGATCCCAAGACTATCAAGAAGAAAGAGCATTAGTGGAACATGAGGCAATGGCAAGAGATGATGGCAAGAGGTGATGGCAGAGGCAAAGGCATGGAAACACAGAGTACTTTGGGGCTCTACACCGCAGGACTACATAAAGCTGAGTGCCTACAGGCAGAAGACTGACTTACAGAATGTGCCCTTTGGGCATACAAAGTCTGGTTAAAAGAGGTTTGTATCACTTGCTGAAGAAGACCGGCAGAGTCCAAGGGGCCACGTGACTGAGAAGCTAAAGACAGGAGTGAGGTGTGCCTGCAGTATGGCAACTAAAAGGCGTTCCTGACTAAACAACAACTGCTGCCTACTGAGTTATTTTTGATCCTGAATTGTACCCTGATCACTTCCTTAATAATAAACCCCATAATTGTGAGTATTGCTATGAGTTCTGTGTGGTTATTGCAG
>NW_006408657.1:7424137-7426870 GCF_000296735.1 Chrysochloris asiatica
TGTAAATCTTTACGGGAGCAGAAAGCCTCATCTTTCTCCCGCGGAACAGCTGGTAGTTTCGAATTGCTGACCTTAAGGTTCACAGCCCGATTCATAACCACAATGCAACCAGAGCTCCATATATGTATATATAGATATATGGGTTAATGGACCAGACTGCAAAGCCATTTTAACTGCAAGGTCAGAGATTCAAATTCACCAGCTGCTCCTTGTAAACCCTATATAGGGTTGCTATGGGTTGGAATCAACTCGCCGGCACTCAACAACAATAATATATTACAGAGAGAGAGAGATGTTGTTGTCAAATGCCATCGAGTTGGTTCCAATCCCTAGTGACTCTATATAGGGTTTTCAAGGAACAACTGGTGAGCTTCCATTAGTAAAAAACCAACCTTGTGGTTCAAACCAACTTTGCAGTCCAGCGCATTAACCCACAGTGCCACACCAGGACTCATATGTATGTGTGTGTGTGTGTATTTCATTGGGCAATATCACATGCAAGAAAAGTTTTGATAAAGATAATTTTAAAATAGCTGCAACAGTACATAGAGAGATAACTGCCAGAGGCTGAAGTCAGATCCAGAGGAGGCTGTGGTAAAAAGGAGTTTCTTTTTACAGCTGAATCTAGAGAATGGCAGAAAGAGGTTTATATATGCCTTATTGACTGTGTGAAGGCTTTCCATTGTGTGGATGATGACAAGCTATGGATAACATTGCAGATAATAAGCATTCTAGAACACTTAATTGTGCTCATGAGCAACCTGTACCAAGCGGCAGTCATTTGAAAACAACAATGAGACAGTGAATGATTTTAAAATCAGGAAAGGTATGCACTAGGGTTGTACTCTTTCACTGTACTTATTCAGTCTGTACACTGAGCAAATAATACAAGAAGCTGGATTATATAAAAAAGAACATGGCATCAGGAACCGAGGAAGACTTATTAGCCTGGAATATGCAGATGATACAATCTTACTTGCTGAAAGCAAAAAGGACTTAAAGTACTTACTGATGAAGATCAAAAGCCACAACCTTCCATATAGGTTGCACTTCAATGTAAAGAAATCCAAAATCTTCACCACTGGACCAATAGACAACATCAATATAAATGGAGAAAAGATTGAAGTTCTTAAAGACTTCATTTTGCTTGGATCCACTATCAATACTCACAGAAACAACCATCAAGAAATCAAACGATGTATTACAGTAGGCAAATCTGGTGCACAAGATCTCTTTAAAGTGCTCAAGAGCACAGATGTCAGTTTGAAGACTAAGGTGCAACTGACCCAACACAGGATATTTTCATTAACTTCATATGCATGTGAAAGTTGGACAATGAATAAGGAAGGTTAAAGAACAATTGATGCACTTGAGTTTTGGTATTGGAGAAGAATATTGAAGGTACCATGGACTGCAAAAAGAACAAACAAATCCTATTGGAAGAAGTACAATACTCCTTAGACGCCAGGATGGTAAGACTTTGTCTCTCATACTTTGGTCTTATTATCAGGAGGGACTAGTCTCTGGAGGACATCATGCTTGGTAAAGTGGAGAGTCAGCGAGAAAGAGGAAGACATCCAGTGAGATGGGTTTACACAGTGGCAGCAGCAATGGGCTCATGCGTTATAATAATTGTGAGGTTGGCACAGGATTGAACAGTGTTTCCTTTTGTTGTGCATAGTATCACTATGAGTTGGAACAGACTGGAGAGCATCTAACAACAACAACAACAAATATATATACACATACATAAATTTCACTGGTTTTGCTTTCGTACCAAGTGACTCTCTAGAGAAACAAAATCATACATTGGTATTCAAGTCAGAATAGTTTCATGGTAGTGCTATCTATGCTTCTATTAGTAAAGAGTGTGTTGCTAATCCAATGTTATTACAAAAAATATTATTAACTGTAGAGCCAGTATTTGTAACAAGGAAGACTCTAGGTCATCATTGTTTCATATTTTCCTGTAATTTTGTCAGAACGAAAAATATAGAGAAACTGCCTGGTTGGCCCTATTGGTTAAAGGAAAGAGATCAACTTTTGAGTTACAGCTCAAGCAATACATAAAAGACCTCAAATTTCCACTTGTGCCTTGATAGAAAACCTCATGTCTTGTATTAATAGAATTTATATTGCTAAAAATCAAACCTAGAGTCTTATCCAATGAGTGGCTGAATTACAATGCCAACTTATTTCCCATCTTGAATGGTGTCTGATGTTAAAGTTAAGACATTGATTGTGAAGAAATGGGAAAACCCTGAAACTTGGGATGGGAACTTTGGGGAGATAATCAAGAAAGCTGGAGACACTGAACCCCTTAATTCGTTAAATCACTTTGGCCAGTAAATAGCACCACCACCTCTCCCATCTGAAGATATTACCCCATATTTGTCTGCTGATCCATTATCAGTAAAACTATTATACCTCCTGCCCACACTCAATTAATCTAATTGTGCCTGCTAAGATGTTGGCTGAGGCATTGTCTTGGGCATTACCTAAAATAGATGTCTTGCAAGACATTGCTGAATGTTCCCTGGAAACACCTCCATCAATTATTGCTTATAGACCTATAACTAGACGTAATTTCAAACAAGCCCCAAAAGATGAAGCACACATTGTGACCCAGGAAGAAGTATGCTATACATCAAAATAACTGCTTGGTTTTTCTAACTAGTGTTCTAAAATAAGCACTGAACTATTAATTGCAAAGTCAGTGGTTTAAACCCACCA
>NW_006408657.1:7427690-7430804 GCF_000296735.1 Chrysochloris asiatica
TGACTTCTTGCACTGAAATAAATGACTGAAGAGTGTCTTATTGCTGACACAGGTCACATTTTGCTGCTAATGGAATGTTAATTGCTATTTAAATAACTCTGAATAAATCAGTTGATCCACAAAAGTTTCATCTAAAGGGAATCTAATGCATGCTCTACCTCTACTGCTTCCACTTTTTTGAAACATTTTCCATATTCTACTTTTGTTTCAGCCATTGCATTGCTGAGAGTAGTACCTGGTTGGAACAGTATCTTTTAATTAGGAGAGGTGATACATTTAATAACTTGTCAAGGTTACCATTTGAGGAACAAACACACCCCCGAAGAGAACTAATACTCAATATCTTCTGGTATGAAAATTGTACCCAGGGAACAAGGATTTGTTACATCAAAAGATCAGGAAGGTGGTGTTGAAGACGCATTTTGAGGTTTATAACGACAAACAGAACCTGCTACTTCAGTTTCCCCTTGAGAATTAATTTCTGTCGTTTAATATCTGGGACAACTACTACTGTGTAAAGCTTAAGCAAAATTAAAATGAAACAGCTCAGCAGATGTCTTTGTGGCCTAAATCTCCTTGATGTCTGCAGTTCCTTCATACCTTGTGTAATTGTGTTTGATAGATAGTCCAGCCCAGGTGGAAAACAGCCCCATCCAGGGCACAGTTTGAAAACGTGAGCAGTCCCTTTACTATCTGTATATAATTTACCTTTCTTTGAAACAATGCTAAAGTATATCTGGAAATAAGACTTTTGTGTGGAAACAAATGAAATAAAGCATTTATAAGCCTTTTTTTTTTTCAATCTCTGTAAATCGGGATGATGATTTTACTAAAAACAAAGCTCTTCTTCTAAACGTATACCCACCATCCTCCAAAAGAGGATGCATCTAGTAGTTAGTTAAATAATTGTTTTTTTTTTTGAAGTTATGTAAGTTGTGGTGGCCACACTGTTGTTGTTCTTTAAGTGCCATAGTGTTGGCTCTGACTCTTGGCGATCGTATGCACAACAAAATGAAATACTATCTGGTGCTTCACCATCCTCACAAGTATTGCTATGTTGGAGCCCATTGTTGCTGTCACTGTGCCTATCCATCTCATTGGGGGTCTTCTTTTTTTTTGCTGACCCTTCTTTTTACCAAGCATGAAGTCTGTCTTCAGGGACAGATCCCTCCTGATAACATATCCTAAGTATAAGAGACAAAGTCTCACCATCCTGGCTTCTAAGGAACATTTTGACTGTACTTCATTCAACACAGATTTATTTGTTTTTCTGGCAGTTCACGATGCTTTCAATAACAACCCACACAGAACACTGAGAAATGTGACCTGATGATTCAGCAAAGCTTTTGTTCTCTAGGACCAAGACTGAGCATTTTGACATTGTTGTTGTTATTGTTAAGTGCCATTGAGTCAGTTTATGCTCATAGAGACCCTGTTTAGGGTTTCCAAGGCACAGCTGGTGGATTTAAACTGCCGACCTTGCAGTTCAAACCGACATTTTGGTCCAGTGCATTATTCTTCAATGTCACACCAAGACATTAGCCAATTTAAAATTGTCACTTCAACAGAGAATTCCCACAGCCTTGGATACATAGTCTAATTTTTTATTTAAAAAATGCTTTTCTTATTACCACCACTTGTCTGTCAGTTTGTTGTACTGTGGAGGCTTGTGTTTCATGATGATGTTGGAAGCTATGCAATCAGTATTTTAAAACCCAGAGGGTAACCCAGACTAAGAGAGACTAGGAAGAAGTAGAACAGACCATTTCTGAAAGGATGTCGATGCTGTTAGCTTCCTTCCTTTGGAACAGGCACAAATATGGATCTCTTTCCAATTGGTTGTTCAAGTAGCTGTCTTCCAAATTTCTAGGTATAGATGAGTAAGCATCTTCAGCACTGCATCAGTTTGTTGAAACATTTCAAATTGTATTCCATCAATTCCTGGAGCCTTGTTTTCCCCCAGTGCCTTCACTGCAGCTTGGACTATTTCCTTCAATATCACTGGTTCTTGATCATATACTGCCACTTGAAATGGTTGAACATCAACCAATTCTTTTCAGTACAGTGACTCTGTGTGTTTCTACCATCTTCTTCTTCTTCTTTTTTTCCCCCCAAGTTTTTATTGTGAATTGAATGAAAGTTTACAAGGCAGATCATCAGTTTTACATACTTTGCTTCATTACAATGGCTATAATCCCCTCCATGTACCATCATCAGTTAACAGTATTTCTCTCTATTCATTTGAGCACTTTTTTATTTTTAAGCACTCAGGCATATATAATAATTTACACCACCAAAGGGCACATTCTACAAGTCTGCCTTCTGACTGCCAGCTCTCAGTCCCCGTCTTTCCATGAATTTAGAGTCCTCAGCTGCTCCCTCTCTCCATGTCCCCATTTCTGCCTCCATCTCTGGTGTCGGTATCGCTGCTTCTCTAGATAATGTCCCGCATTCCGCTTATGCTCTTCTCCCTTGATGGTCCTAGGGTCCTCTGTTTCTAGACTGTAAGATTAACTACTCCCCTATTTTTGTTACACTCCCATCTTCTTTTGATGCTTCCAGCATCATTCAATATTTTCTTCTTAGGATTTTTCAGTCCTGGAAGTTGAGGTTTGAATTTTTTCTTCAGTTCTTTCAGTTTGAACAATGCTGAGCATGTTCTTTCCTTTAAGTTATTTAACTCCAGATCTTTTGCCCATTTTACTATAATATTTTCCTTTGTCTTCTCAAGCTGCCCTTTGAAAACTTCTTTTAAGCACATTTGCTGATGGTAGTTATATGCCTTAGAGTCAGTGCAGACTTATAGTGAGTCTGTGTAGGTAATAGAGGCTACAGTCTTAACAGCAGCAGAGAGTTTCATGTTTCTTCCATGGAGTCACTGGCAGATCTACCAGGGCTCCTTAATTCCTTTATTTCATCATTTTTTTCCCCATTACTTTAGCTTTTTTATGTTTGCGAACAAGTTTCAGAGCCTTTTCTGACATCCATTTGGGTCTTTTCTTTCTTTCTTCTCTGTCTTTTCAATGACCTTTTGTTTTCCTCATGTGTGATATTTTTGTTATTATTCCACAACTCCTCAGGTATTTGATCATTAGTATTTAATGCATCAAATCT
>NW_006408657.1:7430904-7453260 GCF_000296735.1 Chrysochloris asiatica
TGGTTCAAACTCACCAGCTGCTCCTTGGAAATTCTATACAGGGTCGCTGTGGGTTGGAATTGACTTGATGGCACGTGACGACAACAACAACATCAAGCTGGGAGCCCTGGCAGCAAAGTGGATTATGAAGTGGGCTGTTAACCACAAGATCAGCAGTTTGAATCTACTAGCATTCTGCAGGACAATGAGTCTTTCTGCTCCTGTACATATGTATAGCCTTAAAAACCCTGTACAGGGTCACTATGAGTCACAAGTGACTTGACAGTACACATCCACCATCACCACCATACACTCAAGAGGATATCTTGACTCCCGGGGACTCGCATTAATTTTCTTCAGATTCAGCCTGAATTTCCATATGAGTAATGAATGGTCTGGTCCACAGTCATATTTTGAACGCCTTTCAACCTGAGGTGCTCATCATCTGGTACTATATCAGATCGTGTTCTGCTGCTCCTCACAAGGTTTTCTGTTGCTAACGTTTCAGAAGATGAGACCCTCATGTTGGAAGGCAATTAAAATACGACCTGGGAAGAGCTGCCACCTCAAATTAGAGATGATCTTAATGACACAGATGGAGCAAAGTTTTTAGGGTCTTAATTTCTGTTGGGGCACAATTCAATATGAGAAGAAACAGCTTCAAACATCCATCAGTCATCAAAACATAGAATGCACAGAGCATGAATCTAGGAAAGTAGGACATTTTCAAAAAAGAAATGACAAATAAAGATCGATATCTGAGCTGAAATAGACAATCCATCTTGAATCAGACAATCGTATGGTTTACTATGCCTGGAATGACAAATTGAACAGGACTAGAGTAGCAGTCATGGTCAAAAAGAGCATTTCAACATCTATTTTGAAATACAGTGCTGTCTATGGTAGTATAAAACCTGTACAGGTTTATAGTATAAAGACCAGTTAATGTGACTGGTCAGTACTGTAGATGTATGGATTTTACACAGCAGCCACTAAAGCCAGTGATGGTAAAATAGAAGAAGTCTACAAACTTTTTCAGTTTAAAATTAATTAAACATGCAATCAAGATGCATTAATCATTAGCGATGCAAAAGTTGGAAACAAAGAGGAAAATTCCATATTAGGAAAATATGGCCTTGGTGATAGAAATGATTCTGGAGATCACATGATGGAATTTTGCAGGACCAGTGACTTACCATTGCAAATATCTTTTTGCAACAGCATAAATAGTGACTACATATGTGGACCTCACCAAAAGGACTGCACAGGAATCAAACTGACTACATCTGTGGGAAGATATGATGGAGAAGCTCAATATCATTAGTCAAAACAAGGCCCTGGGCCAACTGTGGAACAATCAATCGCTCATATTCAAGTTCAGGTTGATATGCAAGCTCAAGTCCACAAGACCCAAAATATGATCTTGAGTATATCCCACCTGATTTTAGAGATCATTTCAAGACATTTCATGTGTTAGACACTAACAGTCAAGACAAGAAAAGTTGTGGGATGATATCAAGAACATCGTACATGAATAAAGCAAAAGGTCATTAAAAAGACAAGAAAGAAAGAAAAGACCCAAAAGGATGTAAGAATAAACTCTGAAAATTGCTCTTGAACATAGAGTTGTTGTTGTTAGGTGCCATTGAGTCTGTGCTGACTCATAGCAATCCTATGCACAACAGAACTAAATACTGCCTAGTTCTGGGCCAAACTCACAATCATTGCTACGCCTAAGCCCATCACTGTGCCACCATGCCAATCCATCTTGTTGGGGGTCTTCTTGTTTTTTTACCAACCGTCCACTTACCAAACATGACATCCCTTTCCAGTGACTGGCCCCTCCTTATAATATGTCCAAAGTATGAGAGACAAAGTTTGGCCATCTTGGCTTCCAAGGAGCACTCTGACTGCACTTCCAGAACACAGAGTAGCTAAAGCAAATGGAAGAAATGATGAAGCAAAAGAGCTGAACAGAAAATTTCAAAGTGAAAAATATTATAATGAAAAGTGCCAAGGCCGGGAGTTAGAAACCCAGAAGGAAAGCATACACTCATTATTTCACAAGATGAAAAAAGTAAAGAAACAAAATCAAACTTTAAAGGATTCTATGGGCAAAATGTTGAATGATGCAGAAAGCATCAAAAGAAGGGGGGAGGGAATCCCAGAATTATAAAGGCCATCAATGAAAAAATAGGGACAAACTTAGGGGCTCTAATACATGGCATACATAGACTACCAAACTTTACAAAAATTGCACAAACAAAAGTAGACAAAATAGATGATTGGGACATACTAAAAATTAAAAACTTATGTGCATCAAAAGACTTCACCAAGAGTAAACAGGGAACCCACAGAATGGGAAAACAATATTTTGAAACGATACATCAGACAAGGGACTAATTTCTAAAATATGTAGGAAACTACAACACTTCTACAAGAAAAAGAAAAATAACTAAGTTAAAAAAATGGGCACAAGACATGAACAGACACTTCACCAAGGAGGAGATCCAGGCAGCCAACAAACGTATGAAGAAATGTTCACGATCACTGCCATTGTTGTTGGTTGTTAATTCCGACTCACAGTGAGCCTGCACAGGGTTTCCGAGGCTGCAAATCTGTATGGGAGCATAAAGCCTCATCTTTCTCCCACAGAACAGCTGATAGTTTAGAACTACCAGCCTTAAAGTTAGCAGCCTGATTCGTAACCACTACACTACTACTAGCCATTGGTTGGTTGGTTATGTGCCGTGGAGTCGGTTCCAACTCATAGCAACCCTGTACAGGGTTTCCGAGACTGTAAATCTTTACGGGATCAGAAAGCCTCATCTTTCTCCCGCGAAACAGCTGGTACTTTCGAACTGTTGACCTTGCGGTTCGCAGCCCAATTCGTAACAATTATGCTACCAGAGCTCCTTACCACTAGCCATTAGAGAGATGCAAATCAAAACAACAATGAGATATCATCTCACACCAGCAATAACAGCGAAGATCGAAAAAGTAGAGGACAATAAATGCTGGCGAGGATGTGAAGAGACTGGGACCCTCCTACATTGTTGGTGGGATTGCAAAATGGTCCAACCACTCTGGAAAACAATATGGCTCTTCCTTAGAAGGTTGGAAATAGAAGTACCTTATGATCCAGCAATTCTTCTACTTGGTATTTATCCACAGGAAACATGCACTCCAATGTTCATAGCAGCACTATTTACAATAGCAAAAAGATGGAGACATCCTAAGTGCCTATCAATGGAAGAATGGATAAACAAACTTTGGTACATACACACAATGGAATATTATGCTACCTTGAAAAATTACAAGGAAGCTGCAAGCCACCTTATAACATGGATGAACCTTGAGGATATTATGCTGAGTGAAATTAGTCAGTCACAAAAGAAGAAATACTGCATAGGACCACTATTGTAGAAGATTAAGAAAAAGTACCCACACTAAAAGGGGGGAAAAAATCCTTGCTGGTTACCAGGGTGTATGGGGTGGGGTGAGGGGATGGAGGGGAAGGTGGAGCACATGGTATGGAGTAGACACAGGATAGTTTGGGTGCTGGAGGGGGGGGCAATACACAAGAAGGGGGCGGGGAATGGAAGAACAAGGCAGATGGGAGAACTGTTAGGCAGGTTTGCATGGGCTAAGTGGGACAGAGGTAAATAATGATGTATGCACAACCTTGGAACAACAGGGTTCTGGGATAAAGGATTAAGGCATAGTTTGAATGGGTAAAATTAGGGAAATAATGTTAATATGCTTGGCTGTCTTTTGAATCTTGGTTTTCCTTGCCTACTATTGTAAAATAGATATTTGAGGGAGAGAGAAAGGAATTGCCAGAAACATCACCATAGAAGCCTGTAAGTTCATCATCAGCCTATAACTGATTGGAATACCTAAAATGGGGCTAGAACATGCCCAGTGAAGAAGGCTTCCTACAGAACTTTTGCATTACGTAAGACCATAGGCAGAATCCTTTTCCCCATTCAGAATCTTCTGAGATGGGAAATTTCCACTTATAAGGACAAGCAGACCAGCCTGGAGTGGCTAGAAGAACAGAAGATATTTCTTGAAAGAAAGACTGGCAGGAAAAATAAAAAACAATAATGGCAGTCTGATTGACTACTATAAGAACAAGCAAGTTGTTCACCCGGGAGTCATGAAGGCAAGTGGTTTGGTCCCCTCAGGGCAAACCCCTTCCAAGACTAAGACTTAAGGGGAATATACAAGCAGACTTGTGGTCTTGCTAGTGACCAAATTGGTCACTGATAAGGGGAAGTAGGATAAAAACAGCAATGAAGTTGTGAGCTAAGCCCAACCATATTCAACAGACTGCTGTCAACTTGGGTTGAGACCTGGTTGGCCAGCAGTATGGCAAGTCCTGGGGACTCCTGGGCCCAGAGACAGGGACATGGACACAGAGGACAAGGACAGAAGGTAAAACAACATGCAGCTGATATGAAGTGAGAGGAAATGCACAAGAACACCCATACTTGCAGATAGTACCGCTTGACCTGGCTTCAATGGCTGGATGATCAGAACTTGACTAGAAGAAGAAAGATGAGGAAAAAAGAGTAATCTGCTACAAATTGATGATCTTGACTTATACTAATGGATGTAGGAGCTCAAAAGAGGGAATAAATATTTTCAGTGAGGATAATTCCCACCCCTTTTGCACACTTGGGTCAACAGGGATGAGTAACTTAGACATTGGCCACCCAAAATGGGGGGGAGGAAGGGTTACAAAAGCAAGAAGTGACTGGCTTACAAGCTTTCAAGAGGGAGCCTAGCTCCAGAGGGTGTGGGGGAAGGTAGACTCTCCATTGAGTGGTGTCCAACCTGTCTGGACATGGCTGATGAAAGGAGATGAGGATAAGACTCTTGTGGATCAATAGTGAATTATTGCTATCAGGACTGATTGCTTGTGTTGCAAATGTAAAGGTAGATGTTTTGTAACAAAAGGAAGGGAGTGCTTGATCTTGCAGTCCAGAAGCAGAGGTCCCTGGGACCATCAAGGGAGAAGAGCAGAGTGTGAGACACTGTCCAGAGAAGCAGTGACACCAGAGATGGAGGAAGAGATGATGAAGTGGAGAGATGGAGTGCCTGGGGACTCTGGACTCTGGGAGGGAGAGGACTGTGTGCTGACGGCCAGGGAGCAGGCTTTTGGGGTGTACCCTTTGGTTGTTTGATTATGCATAGAGGGCATTCTAATCATTGCAATGAAACAAAATACGAAGGATGAATGTAAAGCTAATGTTCTCCCATGTAAACTATAACATAATTCACAAGAAAAACTAAAAAAAAAAAAAAAAGATGGATTGAATACCCAGAGTCACTGCACCAAAAAGAATCTGTTGATGCTCAACCATTTCAAGAGGTAAAATATGATCAAGAACCTGTGATATTGAAGAAAGAAGTCAAGCAGCACTGAAGGCATTGGCAAAAAAACAAGGGTCTAGGCATTAATGTAATACAAAATGAAATATTTCAACAAACTGATGCAGCAATGGAAATGTTCACTCGTCTATGCCAAGAAATTTGGAAATTATGTGTCTTGCCAATCAATTGGAAGAGATCCATATTTGAGCTCATTCCAAAAAAAAAAAAGGTGATGATGGAATTGATGGAATAAAAATTGAAATCTTTCAAGAAAGTGAGGTGGCACAGGAGGCACTTACTCATCTATGCCAAGACATTTGGAAGACAACTATCTGGCTGACTGATTGGAAGAGATCCATATTTGTGCCCATTCCAAAGAGACGTGACTTAATGGAGTGTGGAAATCATCAGACAGACAATATCTTTGATATCCCATGAGAGTAAAGTTTTACTAAAGGTAATACAGAAACAGCTGCAAGCATAACTGACAGAGAACTTCCAGAGGTTTAATCTGGATTCAGAAGAGACCATGGAACGAGGGATATCATTCCTGATGTCTGATGGATCTTGGTTGAAAGCAGAGAATATCAGAAAGATGCATACCTGTGCTTCATTGACTACGCAAAGGCTTTTGATTGTGTGGATCATGACAAGCTATGGACAACATTGCAAAGTATGAGTATTCCGGAACACTTAATTGTGCTCATGGGGAGTCTATGCATAGACCAAGAGGCAGTTATTGGAACAGAACATGGGAACACTGAATGGTTTAAAATTAAGAAAGGTGTGCGACAGGGCTGTATTCTTTCACCATACTTATTCAACCTCTATGAAGCTCTGGTAGCGTAGTGTTTACGACTCAGGCTGATGACCTCAAGGTCAGCAGTTCAAAACTACCAGCCGTTCTGTGGGAGAAAGATGAAGCTTTCTGCTCCCATAAAGTTTTACAGCCTTGGAAACCCTGTGCAGGATCACTGTGAGTTGGAACTGACTCCCCGGTAGTTAACAACAACAACAATATTCAACCTCTATGCTGAGCAAATAATCCAAGAAGCTGGGTTATATGAAGAAAAACGTGGCATAAGGATTGGAGGAAGAGTCACTAACAACCTGAGATATGCAGATGATACAACCTAGCTTGCTGAAAATGAAGAGGATGTAAAATATTTACTGATGAAGATCAAAGAGCACAGCCTTCCGTATGGATCACATCTCAATGTAAAGTAAACAAAAATCCTCACCACTAGACCAATAAACAACATTCTTATCAGCGGAAAAAAGATTGAAGTTGTCAAGGACTTCATTCTTCTTGGATCAACTATCAATATTCATGGAAGCAACAGTCAAGACATCAAACCACGTATTATATTAGGCAAATCTGATGCACAAGACCTTTTTAAAGTGTTGAAGAGCAAAGATGTCAGCTTGAGGACTAAGGTCCGCCTGACCCAAGCCATGGTATTTTCAATAACCTCATATGCATGTGAAAGCTGGACAGTAAATAAGGAAGACTGTAGAAGAATTGATGCTTTTGAGTTATTGTGTTGGAGGAGAATATTGAAAGTGCCATGGATTGCCAAAAAACCAACAGATCTGTGTTGTAAGAAGTGCAGCTAGAGTGCTCCTTGAAGTCCAGGATGGCCAAACTTCATCTCTCATACTTTGAACATATTGTCAGGAGGGACCAGTCGCTGGAGAAGGATATCATGTTTGGTAAGGTGGAGGGTCAGAGAAAATGAGGAAGACCCTCAACGAGATGGATTAGCCAAGCAGCAGCATCGACGGACTCAAGCGTGGCAACAGTAGTGACGTTGTCCCAGGATCGGGCAGTGTTTCGTTCTGCTGTGCATAAGGTCACTAGGAGTCGGTACCAACTGATGGCACGTAACAACAACAACAACAACAAACACGCAGAAATAACCAAATATATTGTTAATATCATATGCAAGTAAAATTTTGCTCACGATATTTCAAAAATGGTTGCAGCAGTACATAGATAGGGATCTTCTAGAAAATAAAGCTGTATTCACAAGTGGACATGGAATGAGGGATGTCACTGCTGACATCAGATGGGTCTTGGCTGAAAGTAGAGACTACCAGAAAGATGTTTACTTGTGCAAAGTTTGTTATGAGCACTGTGTGGCTCATAACAAACTATGATAACATTGCAAAGTATGGTAAATCTGGAACACTTAATTGTGTTCATAAGGAGCCTTACATAGACCGAGAGACAGTCATTAGAACAGAATAAAGGTATAATGAATGGCTTAAAATCAGGAAAAGTGTGTGTCAGGGTTGTATCCTTTCACCATACTTATTCAATCTGTATAATAAGCAAATAATCTGAGAAACTGGATTATATGAAGAAGGACATGACATCAGGATTAGTTGTCAATGACAATAAATATCAATGGAGAAAAGATAGAAGTTGCCAAAGACTTCATTTTACTTGAATCCATAATCAGGGCTCATGGAAACAGCAGTCAAGAAATAAAACAATGTGTTGCATTAGGCACATCTGCAGCACAAGACATCTTTAAAGTGTTCAAAATCAAAGATATAACCTTGAGGACTAAAGTGTGCCTGACCCAAGCCATGGTATTTTCGGTCACCTCATATGCATGCAAAAGCTGGACAATGAATAATGAAGACTGTAGAAAAATTTATGTATTTGAACCGTGATCCTGGAGAAGAATACTGAAAGTAACTGTCATAGAATATTTCTTCTAGCATGAAAACCTTTGCCAAGAACATTTTTGTCAATGTATTTTAGTACTTACGTGTAAACATTCCTTTGTGTGTGTTGTAGCAAAGAGTGGTATTGCTAGATCCTAGAATATTTGAGGCAATGCTGTGGCTCTGTAGGATAAACAGTGGACTGCTAACCATAAGGTCAATGGTTCAAGCCCATCAGCCACTCCACTGAAGAAAATATGAGGCTTTCCATTCCTGCAAAGATTTACACCCTTGGGAACTCCATACAGGGTCATGGTAAATTTGATCAACTACATGGTTCTTAACAACAACAACAACAGAATATTTGGACTTTTGAACTTTGCATTCGAATTATGCTGTTAGTAATGAATATTGAATATACCATGGATTGCTAGAAGAACAAATTAATCTATCTTGGAAGAATCAGTCAGAATGTCAGAATGGTCCTTTGAAGCAAGTATGGCAAGACACTGTCTCACATACTTAAGAAATGTTACAAGGAAGGACCAATGCCTGCAGAAGGACACAATGTCTGGTAAAGGATAGAGTCAGTGAAAACAAGAAAGATCCTCAAGGAGATGTATTGGCACAGTGGCTGGAACAATAGGTTCAAATATGGTTAGGAGTTGGACTGCTAATCTCAAGGTCAGCAGTTGGAAACTACCAGGTGTTCCACAGGAGAAAAATGAGGCTTTCTGCTCCTATAAATCTTTATAGATTTATATCCTTGGAAACCCTAAAGAGGGTTGCTATGATTCCGAACCAATTCCACTGCACATAACCAACCAACATTGTGGGGATGACATAGGATTCGGGAACAATTTGTTCTGTTACATATAGGAATGCTCTAAGTTGGAATTGACTATACAGTATGAGTCTGGACCATATGAGGTGGAGGTGAAACGTTTCTCAAATGTCTGACTTTTCCAACATGCTACAGCACTCCATAATCCCTGACCTGGTATCAATCATCATTCCTCCCCTCCCACATGTTCCAGGATTCTGCAAAATGCTGCAACATCTGACACACCTCACCAGTGTCAAGAAAATGACTCATCCAATTGTGGAAGCTGACAAGTCCTAAATCTGTAGTTCAGAGGTCAGTCTAAAGGATTCTCCCCACTCAAGTAGTCTCAGGAGATGAGGAACCCAAATTGGTAGGTCGCACGATGGGCTGTTGATGCACGAGGCTGCTGGAGCAGGCAAATCAGGTCAGATGATAGGCCCCAAATCCCATGAACTGGAGGTCAGGCTTGGTGAGCCAGATGCTAGATCCAGAGCAGAAGAGCAAACTTTGCCAAAGCATTCATATATATTGGACTCCCATGGAATATTGAGGGTGGTGACTTGAGTCACACTTTTTTTGAGATCCTGAATCCTGAGTTTGTTAAATGTTCTCGAGTTCATTCCGATGCATTCAGACCCTGTGGGTTTCTGTTCTACCTTAATTCATACTGCTGTTGTTGTTAATTGCTGTTGAATCGGTTCTGACTCAAAACAACCCTGTATAGGGTTTCCGAGGAATGGCTGGTGGATTTGAACCACCAGTCTTGAAGTTCAAGTCTACCTTGTGGATCAAACTGACCTTGCAGTCCAGTGCTTATCCTACAGTGCCACACGAACCACAGCTTAATCCTCACACCTTTACTTTTCCCTATTCTGATGGTGATGTAATGGTATGTCACTGTGGTTAGAAACTGTACTTCTTGATGACTAAAGATGTTGAGTACTACTTCCTATATTAATTAGAAATCCATATTGGATGCAAAATCTTTTAATATATAATATGTTTTCATTTTTCTCCATAAACCTTAGAGAAAAACAATGGTCAGTTCAGAGAATTCACTTAGACCTTTCACCATGTTTTCGAATTAATAAGCTTGCACAGAAGAAGCCAGACTCACACAGAAATGCCACAGGTCAGTGATCAAACTGTGCTGAAACTGCTAAGCTTTATCTCACACAGACCTTCTCTCACTTTTGCTTTTTGTTCTGTGCTAATCATAAAATGTACAGAGAACACTGTCTGCCACAAATAATCACAGAGGCACAAGGTAACACTGACTAAGTCAGACTTGCCTCAAGTGATGATATCTTTTAGAGCAGTACAGAGTCAGGAGTTTAGGACAAAACTTTACAAGACATTTTCAACTGCATTTTATTTGAAACTTGTAGGTATTTTATACTTTGACCTTTCTGAATACTGAATCATAACTACAAATGAATTACCTATGATGAATATGAATATGAGTGTATAATATGAGGAACTACATGTGTTGTTGCTGTTGTGAAGTGCAGTCGAGTCAGTTCTGACCCACAGCAACCCTGTATAGGGTTTTCGAGGAGCAGCTGGTGAGCTTGAACCACCAACCTTGCAGTTCAAACGGCTTTGAAATCGGGCGCATTAACCCACAGCACCACAAATGTTCATTTGAAAAATTCTTGACAGTTAATTAAAACTCACAAGTTCTTTGTGACACATACATGACAAAACAATGCTCACATTTCTGAAAGCAACAAACTCCCAAGGAGACTAAGGTCCGAAACAGAAGATAGAATTCCCCATAAAAAAGCATGAATGTTGAGCAGGATGGTGAAGTCCACATGTTTAAGGAACCTAACCAAATTAGGAGTTTGACTGAAAATGCAGCCACCTCGCTTCACCAAGGGATTTGAGTCTTCCTGTCCCACCAACTACTTAACACTTGCCCACAAGTACTATGGTTGAGTTGCCATGACTAGCTACCTATCTTTATAGAAACAAGTTTAGCCAATAATGTGCTTTTACATTAAAATCAGATGAGTTTGACTGTAATTAAAGCTATTGAATGATAATACCTGGCAAGGTGAGTTCTTCAGTTTAAGTCCTAGAAGAGTCTTTAAAATCACCAGTTCCCTGATTGGAACATGAAAGCATCATTTAGAGTTACTGAGTCACTCTTCATGAAATAATACTGTAAATAAAAATGATTAGAATAATACATTGAACACTTATCTGTCAGTTTGTCCTGTGTGGGGACTTGTGTGTTGCTGTGATGCTGGAAGCCATGCCCTCGGTGGACAGGCTTCAGTGGTGCTCCCAAACTAAGACAGATTAAGAAGAAACAGAGGCAGACCACTTTTGAATGGTTAGCCCCTAAAATACCTTATAAACAGCAACAGAACATTGTCAGATATAAAAATTCAAGTCTCAGGTTGTAATATTGAAGGATTCAATAAGCAGAATATTGAATGATGCTGAAAACGTCAAAAGAAGATGAAAGGAATTCATAGTTACTGTACCAAAAATAATTGATCGATGTTCAGTCATTTCAAAAGGTGCCATGAGATCAAGAACAGATGATACGGAAAGAAATCTAAGCAGCACTGAAGGCCTTAGTGAAAAGTAAGACTTAAGGAATTGGTGGAATACAAATTGAAATAGTTCAACAAAGTGATACAGCATTAGAGGCATTCACTTGTTTATGTCAAAAAATATGGGAGACAGCTGATTAGAAGTGAACCCTATTTGTGCCCATTGCAAAAAAAATGTGACCCAACAAAATGTGTAAATCATAGTACAATACCATTAATATCACATGAAAGTAAACTTTTGCTGCAGATAATTAAAAAATATTTCCAGCAGTACTTTGACGTGGAACTGCCAGAAATTCAAGCTGGATTCAGGAAAGGAAATGGAAGGAGGGATATTATTGTTGACATCAGGTTGATCTTGACTGAATGCAGAGAACACCAGAAAAATGCTTACTTGTGCTTTATTGACTATGCAAAGGCATGTGAGTTTGTGAATCATGACAAACTATGTGTAACATTGCTAACAATGGGTATTCCAGAACACTTAATTTTGCTCATGGAGAATCTGTACATAGACCAAGAGGCAGATGTTCAAAGGAAATAAGGGGATTAAATCAGGAAAGGTGAGTGCCAGGGTTGTATCTTTTCACCACACTTATTTATTCTGTATGCTGACCTAATAATCCAGGAAACTGGATTACATAAAGAACCTGACTTCAGGACTGGAGGAAGACTCATTAACAGCCTATGATATGCAGTTGACACAACCTTTCTTGCGGAAAGAGAAGAGGAATTGAAATATTTACTGATGAAATAAAAAAAAACTAAAGCCCTTAGTATGAATTGCACTTCGATGTAAAGAAAATTAAAATCTTTACAACTAGACCAATAAATAGCATCATGATAAATGAAGAAATTATTGAAGTTGTCAAAGACTTCATTTTGCTAGGATCTTCAATCAGTGCTCATGGAAGCAGTAGTCATGAAACAAAACAACGTATTGCATTAGGCAAATCTACTGCAAAATACCACTTTAAAGTGTTAAAGAGCAGAGTGAAGCATCCAGCTGATATGGAGTGAGAGGAGGCGCACAAGAACACCCACTTTACCTAGCCTCGATGGCTTGATGATCAGAACTCGACTACAGGAAGATTAAGAAAAAAAACAATTTTTGATTAAGGAAATGCAGGTAAATTGCTACAATTTGATGAACTTGACCTATACGCATGGAGGTGTTGTTGTTAAGTGCCGTTGAGCACTTAACAATAGGGTTTCCAAGGAGCAGCTGTTGAGCTTGAAATACAGACCTTGCCGTTCAGATGACTTTGCAGTTGGACACATTAGCCCACAGCGCCACACCAGGACTCCTGGAGTTAGTAACTCTAAATACCAACAGAGAGGGAAGGAGTCTTCTCATTAAGTATCAATGTTATCCCCTCTGTACACAGGGCAGATAGGAATGGGCAACTTAGACATTGGCTACCTAAAATGAGGGGTCAATAAAGGCACCAAGTGACTAGCTTACATAGTTTCAAGGGGGAGTTTAGTTTAAGAGTGTGTGGGGAGAGAAAGAGTCGCCACTGAATAGCTTTCATCTTGTCTAGATAGGTCTGGTGAAACGAGATGGGGCTAAGATTCTTATGATTCAGTAGTGAGTAATTGTTATCATGACTTATTGTGACTCTCACAATTGTAAAGGTAGAAGTTTTGTAACAAAAACAGGGGGTGGTTAATCTTACAGTCCAGAAACAAAGGACTCTAGGATCATTAAGGGAGAAGAGCACAAGTAGAATGAGAGACCTTATCCAGAGAAGTAGGGACACCAGAGATGGAGGCAGAGATGGGAACATGGAGAGAGGGAGCAGCTGAGGTCTCCAGATTCATGAGAAGAGAGGGACTAAGAGATGGCGGCCAGGAGGCAGACTTGCAGAATGTGCCCTTTGGTGGTGTAAATTATTATATATGACTGAGCACTTAAAAAAAAAAAAAAAGAGCTAAAGTGAATAGAGAGAAATACTGTTATCTGATGGTACATATAGGGGATTATAATCATCGTAATGATACAAGGTGTATAATTTGTTGAATGTAAAACTGATGATCTGCCCTGTAAACTTTTACTCAATCCACAATAAAAACCTTTAAAAAAAATGAAGTGTTAAAGAGCAAAGATGTCTGTTGAGGACTAAGGTGCTCCTGACTCAAGCCATGACATTTTCATTCACCTTATATGCATGTAAAAGTTGAATAAAGAATAAGTAAAACTGTAGAAGAGCTGATACACTTCAATTACAGTGTTGGCAAAGTGAAAGTACCATGGACTGCCAGATGAACAGAAATATATGTCTTGAAAGAAGTACAGCCAGAATGCGCTGTGAGACTTTGCCTCTCATACTTTGGGCATATTGTTAAGAGGGACCAGCTCCTATAGAAGAAAATCATGCTTGCGAAAGTGAAGGGTCAGTGAGACAGAGGAAGACCCCAAGCATGATGGATTGACACAGTGGTAAAAGCAATGGTCTTAAACATAACAACAATTGTATGGACTGTGTGGGACCTGGCAGTGTTTCATTCTGTTGTGAATAGGCTCACTATGAGTCGGAACCCACTCAACAGCACCTAACAACAACAACAAGAATGCAAAACATTTTCCTTAGATTTTTGGAATGTACAAGGGGTCTTCAGAAGTTTGTGGGAAAATAGACTTTTTGAAATGAACTTTTTGAAGCCCCTTGTATGAGCGTATCTGTTTCTCAAAAGAAAAACAAAAAATCTGGCAATGTAAGAAGTCCTTTAAAATGATGGCTGTTATTAAGTGCCGTAGAATCAGTTCTGACTCAAAGCGACCCTGTATAGGTTTCCAGGCAGCAGTTGGTGGGTTTCAATTTCTAACCTTGTGGTTAGCAGTCTAGTGTGTCTCCATTAGTGCCACACCAAGACTTCTAAAAGGTATGATAATATATAAATATAATACAGAGGTGCTCAAAACCTGGTCCCTGGATTAGAAGTTTTAGCAGCTACCTGGTAATTTTCTAGAAAGACAACCAACTCAAAACAACTGTAAGTGAGATTCAGTAATCTGTGTTTGAAGGTATCCTTCAGGTGATTCTGATGCACCACTAAAGTGCAAGGCCTACTGATGTACTGTACTGACAAGAGTCTTGATTTCAGAAAAAAAATTCTGAATTTTAGTTTAGGGACAATTGGTTTTTGCAACCTTGGACTTACCATCTCTAAACACCAGTTTGCTCATCTTGGATGATATTCTGGGTCTCTTTCTAGTTCTGCCTTTATGATGTAACCACACAACTTAGACAAGGAAATGTGGTCACTGAGAAACTTTTTCCAGAGCTCAGAAAATTTTACGGCTTGGATACCAAGCCAAGTTGCTAACAACTAAACCAGTTGTGTCTTTATTTAATGAATTCTTTGTATATAGCATCAAGGAAGTTTATTTTCATTTCCAAATGCAATTTTAAGATGTAAATATTCTTTCAAAAATATAAAGCAGTTCAAGTTTCTCATTACACTATGCATCAGTGTTTGGATTTTGCTATTAAACCTAGATGACTTGGGTTGATTTATTTCGGGTTTTTGCCATTCTGTATTCTATTTAATGCAGAATGGGTATACATTTCATGACGGTAACATACTTATGAAATTTACAGGTAATATTCTCATATATGGCTATTTATTGGCAAAAAGCTTAAGGTGAATCTGAAAACTATTTTTAGATGTCTTTCAAACATAATATCAAAGCTTGTCAGGTGTTTGTGCAAGTTAGCTCCTACGACTCTGGCTCTCAAAAAATTCAGAGGATACTTCTGGTACGATGGTAGACTAGGCAGATGCACTACAACAAAGATATGAGAGGCCAAATAAAACAGACACAGATGAAAATCCTGGAACCCTGAAGTTCTGAAAAATGGTTAGAGAAGTGGATTAAGTGCTTGCTGGGAGGAAAAACTGAGCAGGGATAGTGAGAGAGAGAGATTGGAGAACAGCTGGCCAGATGCAGCACTACCATCTCGTGAGCCACTTTGGCAACAGAAGGAGACCTGTAGAGTAGAGTTACAGAGACAACTGGAAAGATTCAATTCCTTCTTTTTACCCATGGTCCCCTGGTGACCAGGGTTGTGGCTAGCTCCCATCCTCACCCTCATCCACGCCAGCCAGGGATTTGAGGGCACATGGCTGGAAGCCATACCAGTGTGAGGCGGGATTGGTTGTTCTCTTTTGGTGCTCCACTTTGGTGCCTGGATTCAGGTGGGCTTAGCTTAGAGCCACCAGACCAGCATTTAGCCAGTCACCCTGCCCCAGCTGCCCTCTGGTCCTAACAGACACTGAAAGGCCTCCACAAACTACTTCCAAATTGAGAGCCCTGAACACAGATAACACAGAGACTCATAGGAGCTCCATCTAGAGTCAGCAACTCCACTGTCACATCCTTCCCACATCCACCTATTGAGAACCTTGTCTTGCAGGAATCCCCCAGAACTTTTTCCCTCTGGTTCTAACATCTGCACTCTTTTTTTGTTTTGTTTTGCTTTTCCCCTCATTTGTTGTTTCATTGTTTCTGCTTGTTTATTCTTTCTTCTTCTCTTGCCACTTCCTTATATTTGATCCTTTCTATTTCTGCTTTTGGTTTTTTTTTGTGTGTGTGTTTTTTTCTGGCTCTCATTTCCCCTCTTATTTGTTTGTTTTTCTATTTTGGTCTTTCTTCATTACTCTTTGCTCCCTCTTTTCCTCTTCCTTCTCCTTGGCTTTTCTAAAGACTATTTTTATTTTTATTTCTTCCTTTTATGTTCTCTTCTACAGCTCAATTTTCCTGTATTGTTTTTCTATTTTTAGTTGTTTTTTTTTTTCCCCTGGTTCCTGTCTGTTTTAAATTATTGTTTTCTCCTTTATAATTGTCTCTTTGTGTTGTCGGTTGGTTGTTTGTTTATTCTGTTTTGCTTCCTGGTGTGTGTGGTTGGGGGAGTGGGGTTTGCCCCTTTGCCAACCAACAGGGGGCAGCAACTGTGTTACTAGATCCCAGCCACAATTGTGCCTTCTGCAGCTCCACCAGTCACTGGCAAAGAACCAATACCAGCCAAACCCACCCTGAACTGATATGCACTAATGACAAATGGAAAATGGTGCACATTCTTCCTTTCTCTAACTGAATCCACAGGAAACAGTTGGTGAGAACCTAAGAACACTTCAACATACAATTAAATACAAATATGAAAACACTACAATGTCCCAGAGATAATAGACAATTTTAGCAGACACAATGAAACAAGAGAGAATGGCACTAACGAGTGATCAAGAAGCAGATCCAAAAATTGTTTCTGACCAAGAAAAGGTAATGGAATTTACTGAAAAAGAATTCAAAAGAATGATAGATATTTAGGTAGCTACAAAGGATTTTCAGAAAGATCAAAGAAAGAAAGGAGAACACAGAAAAAACATTAGAAGAATTCAGGAAAACACTACAAGAATAGACAAAATAAATGAAAATTTTGAAAAACTATAAAACCTGCCATCAGAAATCTAGAAATATAATACTAAGATTTGAAAGGGCAAAGGAGTAGATTTGAACCAGTGGAAGCCCAAATTATTAAGCTTGAAGATAAATCTTTCAATGCTACCATGCTAGAAGAACAATCTGAAAAAAAAGGATGAAAAAATCCCAAGAAAGCCTAAGAGTTATGAGGGATACCAAGAAGAGGAGTAACTTCCATATGGGTGATTAGAATTCCAGAATAAAACTAGACAATGAAAAGCACACTGAAAATTGTCAAAGAGTTGTTGGAAGAAAACTTCCCTATCATGAAAGTTGAGAAGATAAGCTGAACAAATCCCAAACAGGATAGATACCAAAAGAAAATCACCAAGACAAATCATAATCAAACTTTCTAAAACTGAAGACAAGGAAACAATCCTGAGAGTAGTTCATGAAAAATGAAAAAGTTACCTACAAAGGAGAATCAGTAAGACAAAGCTCTGATTTCTCAGCAGAAACCATGCAGGCAAGAAGGCAAAGGGATGATATATACAAAACTCTGAAAGAAAAAAATTGTCAACCAAGAAACCTATACTCAACAACACTGTCTTTCAAATCTGACAGTGATATTAGAACATTTGCAAATGAACATATATTGAAGGAATTTGTAATAACAAGACCAACTTTGCAAAAATTATTAAAGGATGTTCTTTGGATTGAGAACCAACAATAGCAGACACTAACTTGAGATTAACATACATGACAACACCACCCAGAACTTAATCCTTATGTACAAATATTTAAAATAAAACAAACCTACAAGACCAAATATAGGGAACCAGACATAAATTTATAATTAAGTCAATTGCTGTTGTTAGGTTCTATCGAGTCGGTACCGACTCATAACGGCCTTATGCACAGCAGAACGAAACATTGCCCATTCCTGGGCCAACCTTACTACTGTTGCCACACTTGAGCCCATCGATGCTGCCACTTGGCCAATCCATCTCGTTGGGGGTCTTCCTCTTATTCTCTCCACCTTGCCAAACATGATATCTTTCTCCAGTGACTGGTCCCTCCTAACAATATGTCCAAAGTATGAGAGACGATGTTTGGCCATCCTGGCCTCTAAGGAGCACTCTGGCTGCACTTCTTCCAAAACAGATCTATTAGTTCTCTTGGCAGCCCATGGCACTTTCAATATTCTCCTCCAACCCATAACTCAAAGGCATCAATTCTTCTACGGTCTTCCTTATTTACTGCCCAGCTTTCACACACATATGAGGTTACTGAAAATACCATGGCTTGGGTCAGGCGCACCTTAGTCTTCAAGCTGACATCCTTGCTCTTCAACACTTTAAAACGGTCTTGGGCAGCACATTTGCCTAATGCAATATGTCATTTGATTTTTTGACTGCTGCTTCCATGAGTGTTGATAGTTGATCCTAGAAGAATGAAGTCCTTGACAACTTCAATTTTTTCTTCATTGATAAGAATGTTGTTTATTGGTCCAGTAATGAGGATTTTTGTTTTCTTTACTTTGAGATGCAATCCATACTGAAGGCTGTGCTCTTTGATCATCAGTAAATGTTTTAAGTCCTCTTCACTTTCAGAAAGCAAGGTTGTATCATCTGCATATCGCAGGTTGTTAATGAGTCTTCTTCCATCCGGATGCTATGTTTTTCTTCATATAACCCAGCTTCTTGGATTATTTGCTCAGCATACAGGTTGCATAAGTATGATGAAAGAATACAACTTTGTCGCACACCTTTCTTAATTTTAAACCATTCAGTGTTCCCATATTCTGTTCAAACAACTGCCTCTTGGTCCAGGTACAGATTCCTCATAAGCACAATTAATTGTTCTGGAATACTCATACTTCACAATGTTGTCCATAGTTTGTCGTGATCCACACAATCAAAAGCCTTTGCGTAGTCAATAAAGCACAGGTAAACATCTTTCTGATATTCTCTGCTTTCAGTAAATTACAAATTAAGAAGAGGGAATACTGTATCTTCAGAATTTCTAAATGGCAAGGAAGTCAAATAGACTTCAAGATAAAACACACTGTTTTAAATGGGGAAAAATAATAAATTAAAAGGTAAACTCAAAGCAAATAAATATACCTTCACATCAATATAAAAATAGGAAAATCAGAAAGATTTGTAGACATTAGCTAAACAGAAATGGAGAAAATGAAAAGAAAGCCCAGAAACAAAATGAACTTAGAGCAAAAAATTATGTGGAACAAATAAACCAGCAGTATCAGAAAACACACACAGCAAAATGAAGGCAATCAATTCATATCTATTGATAATTGCACTAAATGTAAATGAATTAAATGTATCATTAGTCAAGAGACAGAGTAACAAAATGGATAAGAAAACAAGATCCTCAAATCTGCAGTTTTCAAGAGACACATCTTATACACAAAGACAGAAATAGCCAAACAATAAAAATATGGAAAAAAATATATCAAACGTCTGGCAATAAAAAATGAATGGGAGTGGCAATTTTAATCTCTGATAGGATTGACATTAAGGAAAACACCAGTATAAGAGACAAAGAAGGATATTCTATCTTGATTAAGGGGTCAAATGAACAGGAAGACAGAACCATAATAAATATTTTTGCTCCCAATGAAAGAGACTCAAATACATAAATCAAATTCCAATAAAACGGAGGGGGAAACTATAGAACGCTAAAATAATTGTAGAAGATTTTGTTCACCACTACTGATGAAGGACAAAATGACTAGAAAGAAACTCAACAAAGATACAGAAGAACTAAACAATACAATCAGCTAACTTGACCTCCTAGACTTATACAGAGCACTCAACTTAACAACAGCACAATATACTTTCTTTTCCAGTGCACATGGAACATTCTCCAGAATATACCATATGTTAGATCACAAAGCAAGCCTCAATGAATTTAAAAACATTGTAATACAACAAAGCATCTGTTCAGATCACAATACTATGAAATTAGAGATCAACATTAAGAAGATTAAGAAAAAAAAATCAAATGCATGGAAATTGAACAGCATCCTGCTTCAAAGCTACTTGGTAATAGATCAAATTTAAAAAATGAAATAATAAATTCCTTGACTCAAATGAGAATGAAAACACAACTTACCTTTGGGACACAGCTAAAGCAGTGCTCAGAGAGCAATTTACAGCAATAAATGCACACATTCAAAACGAAGAAGAACCAAAATCAACACCTTAACCAAACACCTTCAACAACTATAAAAAGAACAGCAAAGTAAGCCTGCTGTCACCAGAAGAAAAGAAATAATAAAGGTTAGAGCAGAATTCAATGAAATAAAAAAAGTAGAAAAACAATGGAAAGAATCAACAAGACAAAAAACAAAAAAAATGGTTCTTTGAAAAGATTAACAAAATGGACAAACCATTAGTAAATCTAACAAAAGAGAAGGAAAAGATACAAATAACACGAATTAAAAATTATATGGGTAATGTCAAACAGAACCAACAGAAATAAAAAAGGACAATAACAGAATATTATGAATATATGCCAACAGATTTGAATACCTAGAAAAAAATGAACAAATTTCTGGAAACAGACAACTTACCTAAACTAACTCAGATTGAAGTAGAAAACTTGAGCATACCTATAACAAGAGAAAAAGTTGATCAAATCATTAAAAATACTCCCAACTAAAAAAAGTCTAGGCCCAGATAGCATTACTGGTGAATTCTACCAAACATTCAGAGAAGTGTTGACACCAATTCTACTCAAACTATTCCATAATGTAGAAAAGGATAGAAAACTCCCAAATTCATTTTATTAAGCAAGAATAACTTTGACACCAAAACCAGGCAAGACATCACTAAGAAAGAAAATTATTGACCTATATCCCTCAAGAACAAAGATGCAAACATTCTCATCAAGACCTATCAAATAGAATCTAACAATATGTCACAAAAAATAATGCATTATGACCCAGTGGGATTCATATCAGATATGCGGGGATGGTTCAATATTAGAAAAACAATCAACATAATCTACCACATAAATAAAACAAAGGAGAAAATCACATGATTATATATCAATTGTTGCAGAAAAGATGTTAGAGAAAATCCAACACACATTACTGATTTAAAAAAAAAATCAACAAAATAGGAATAGAAGGGGAATTCCTCAACATAATTAAGGACATATTTACAAGACCAACAGCCAACATCACTCTCAACAGACACTGTTAAATATTATAATGAAATGTGCAAAGACCTGGAGTTAGAAAACCAAACTGGGAAGAACACACTCAGCATTTCCTAAAATGAAAGAACTGAGGAAAAAATTCAAGCTTCGATTGCAGTATTGAAGGATTCTATGGACAATATGGAGTTCTAGTGTGGCGCTGTGGATTAATGCTCTGGACTGCAAAGTCAGTTTGAACCACAAGGTCAGTGGTTCAAGCTCGCCAGCTACTCCTCAGAAACCCTACACAGGGTCGCTGTGAGTTGAAAATGACTAGATGACACTTAACATCAACAACATTGACAAAATACTGAATGATGAAGAAAGCATCAAAAGAAGATGGAAAGAATACACAGAGTCACTGGACCAAAAAGAAATGGTCAATGTTCAACTATTTCAAGAGGTAGCATATGATCAAGAGCCAATGGTACTGAAGGAAGAAGTCCAAGGTGCACTGATGGCAAATGCAAGAAACAAGGTTCCAGGAACTGATGGAATACAAATTGAAAGCTTTCAACTAACTGATGCAGCACTGGAGGCACTCATGCTTGTATCCCAAGAAATTTGAAAGACAGCTATCTGGCTGATTGGAAGAGGTCCATAGTTGTGCCCATTTCAAAGAAAGGAAACCCACCATAATGTGAAAATCATCAGTCATGCAAGTAAAATTTTGCTAAAGATAATTCAAAAATGGCTACAACAGTACATTGATAGGGAATTGCCATAGGTTTAAGCTAGATTCAGACCAGGTGGTGTCAGATGCACCTTGGCTGAAAGCAAAGAACAACAGAAAGATGTTTATCTGTGCTTTATTGACTATGCAAAGGCTTCAATTGCATGGATCAAGACAAGCTATGGACAAAATTGCAGAGAATAAGTATTCCAGAACACTTAATTATGCTTATAAGGAACCTGTACATAGACCAAGAGGCAGTTGTTAGAACAGAACAAAGGAACACTGAATAGTTTAAAATTAGGAAAAATGTGCACCAGAGTTGTATTCTTCCACCAATTTTATTCAATCTATGTGCTGAGCAAATAATCTGGAAAACTGGATTATATGAAAAAGAATGTGGTATCAGGATTGGAGGAAGACTCTTAACAACCTGTGAATAATGAAGACCTTAAAAGGGCTGATGCATTTGATTTATGGTGTTGGAAGAGAATATTAAAAGTATCATGTACTTCCCAAGGAACAAACCAATCTGTTTGTAAGAAGTACAGCCATAATGCTCCTTAGAAGCCAGGGTGGCCAGACTTTATCTCTAATATTT
>NW_006408657.1:7453579-7468917 GCF_000296735.1 Chrysochloris asiatica
CATTATGGTTTCAGGGAGGGTGGTTTTATGGAGGGAGGGAAAAATGAATTGAATAGAGGTAAATACTGTTAACTGATGGTACATGAAGTGGATTACAACCATTGTAATGACATGAAGTATGTAATTGTTGAATGTGGGACTGATGATGAGTTCTGTAAACCTTCACTTAATTCACAATAAAAAGTTTAAAAACAAACAAACAAACGATTACAGCCCTAGTGCACACCTATCCTGATTAAAAAAAAAAAAAAAATCAACATTTTAGAAGGCCTGGTGTGCCGCTGTGGGTTAATGCGCTGGAATGCAAAGTCGGTTTGAACCACAAGGTCAGTGTTTCAAGCTCACCATTCACTCCTCAGAAACCCTATACAGGGTTACTACGGGTCAAAACTGACTCGACGGTACTTAACAACAAGAACAAACTCAACTGACTCTTCTGCCCTTCTTCCCCACACCCACTTTAGACAAAGTGGCATAAGTGACATCAGTCCTTTTATGAACTGAAAACAACAATAAAGACATTTAGTTTTAGGAAAAGTTGTTTTTGTTTTGTTTGTTTTTAAAAAAACAACACAGTGCCATGAAATTGATCTCTCTATTCTTAAGAGAGCAAGAGTACATTCAAAGGGGACAGGATTTTAGAATTATTCCTATGAAGCTCCCACCATTGGTTTCCAGGACCTTTTTGGAACTGAACATTTGAAAATGTTAGTAAAGTAATGAATAAAGTGTGCTGGATGGTATGGCACTGTGAGATGGTGTGCTGGGGATTGTTACAACTATAAAGATAGAGGTTTGTAGCCAAAAGAGGGGAGTGGTTGATCTTGCAGTCCAGGAGCGGAGTACCCCGGGGCCATCAAGGGAGAAGAGCAGGGGCAGAGTGTGGGACCCTATCCAGAGAAGCAGCGATGCCAGAGATGGAGTAGCTGAGGACTCTAGACTCATGGAGAGAGTGGAGCTGTGTATGGCAGCCCGGGGGCATGCTTGCAGGGTGTGCCCTATGGCTGTTTGAATGATTGTATATTCCTGAGTGTTTGGGTGTACATTTAAAAAAAAAACAAAAACAGAGGGAGTGGAAGCAAATACTGTTGAATGATGATGCATGGAGGGGATTGTAATCATTGCAACGAAATGAAATACGATAGGATGAGTGTAAAGCTGATGTTCTCCCATGTAAACTATCATTCAATTCACAATAAAAACTTAAAAAAAAAAAACAGATGTGCTGGACCACAAGGTCAGTTTGAGCTGCAAGATCGGCAGTTCAAACCCACCAGCCAATCCTTAGAAACCCTATACAGGATCGCTGTAAGTTAGAGTCAACTCAACAGCATTTAGCAACAACAACAACAAACAAAGGCCACATCTGGAAGCAGAAGGAGAAACCGTCATTTTCTTCTCAGATGTGACTGAGCTGCAAGGAGGCAGACCAGAGCTTCCTCTGCTGCCTCCCTACACTGCCCCCAAGATGCTGAGGGCACTTCTGGGTCCTGAGGCCCATCAGACCAGTTCTCAGAGCTGCTGTTTATTCCTTTCAGTCAATAATAATGGGTAATGTAATGAGAAACCAAGAAAGTATCTGATGCTGGGCCCTCAGGCCTCGGGGACTGCACTGTCTAGGACTGGTACAAAGGACTAATCCTCAGTGACAACCACAGGAAGCAACTCCCATCCCATAGCAGTCTATTATTAGCAGATTAAAACTGTCCTGTGGATAAAGAAGACACTAGGTATAAAAGAAAAAGAAAAACATTATTGTTTTTTTTTTAAACCCTGGAGAAATTGACAGCAACAAGCTGGCACTTGAAACTGCACAGGTGTAAAGCTTGGACTGGTGTGCCGGTGGAGATTTACCACAAAGGCACAGAAATGTGTCTATTTGTGCCTTAAAATAAGATTTGTGTGCTCTTGAATGCCCTAGATGCACAAAGCAGCAAAAAAGTAACAAGCCCATGTGCTTAAGATGGTCAGGGTCTCTGGGAGAACACTGTTATTTAAGGGAGCAAATTAAAAGAGAGAAAAACCACAGAGCATGAATAAAATCCAAATCTTATTTTCTTCCCATTCATGGTTAAGGGTTTGAAAAGGGGGCGGGGTCACAAAAAATTATCTAATTCTGACACAAGCACATGTCTGAATTCTTTTCTTTGATCCAGACTAATTTAAAAGGTTTAGCAGAATAAAATCAACCCTGGTTTTTCATGGTTATCTTCAACTGTTTGCACTCAAAGACTGCAAGCTGCAGGTCAAGCCAAGATGCTGTAATCCCTTTTCCTCCCTGGTCTTCCCACTTGCAAGTAAACCCTGAATTTAACACATTATACAAGCATAGGGAGATGATACAAAAAAGAAAGTGTACCTGGAAACTTGACGAGTGGCAGGACGGCGTGTTCCCTGGGTTTTCTCATCATCTCCCATAAAGACCAGACAGGGCGATGAAGAAGCCTCCAACCCAGCACTGCCAACAAGCACAGACCAAGAAAGTCCTGTTTCTCCAGCAAAGGAACAGCAAAGAGTGGCCTAACACCAGAAAATTTGTACCTCAATAGCCATCCCACTCCAGCCAGAAACTAAGGGAAACACTTCTTGCCCCAGGGTACCATTGGTGTCCTCAGGGAGCTGGTCTCCCCTGCACCAGAGAAGCAGATACCAGCACCCTGAGTCTGTCACCCACTGTTGTTGACCTGGCTGAAGGGGAGCAAATCATGTATCCCCAAGGGACACTCTCTGCTGATGTATGTACTGTTGCGAATAAGCCAGAAACTGATTTTTGGTTTTTGCTCATTAGAAGCAGAAAGTGCTCCAATTTCCCTGCCAAGGCAGCCCGTACAGGACCAAGAGGGGAACTGGTTTTCCATTCCACCCGCCGCCAAAAGCAGGTGGAATGCCATTCTCCACACCAACCAGTACAGTGCCAATGGGGCCCAGGAGAGAGTTATGGTGTGCTGCACAGCCAGAGAGACTTTCGCTTCCTCTCCCTTTGGAAGCACAATGGGAAGAAGGAAGCAATAGGGCAGATTCAAGTGGTAAGTAGAGCAAGTAGGCACTTCAGTCCCCATCTCTCCTCATTTGGTGTCAGCCGGGCCCAGGAAGGAGCTGAGCTTCTGTTCTACCATGCAGCAACAGAGTAGTGCTGACTTCCTCCCTGATGTTCCACGGACCCTGGCTAGAAGCTGATCTTACAAGTTCACTGAGGGCCAACATTTGCAGGAAAGTTGGCAGTAGGGCTGAGGGATAGCTGAATTTCCACTTCACCTCCCAAAAGAAGAAATGTTAGTAAACATTCTACTTTTGTAGAGGTGATATCAGCAGTTTGCAAATACGGAAAATAAAGGACTGTCAACTTAGAATTCTATATGCATCAAAAATATCTCTCAGAAATTAAAGAGAAATGAAAACATTATTTGATGATGCAAAATTAAGAACATTTGTCGCTAGCAAACCTACCTTTAAAGAAGAACGTTCTCTAAACAGAAAGGAAATGACAACAGAAGACGGCTTGTGAAATGGGATCATGATTATCCAAAGATATTTGAGGGTGTGTGGTGGCTGCGTATGATAAACACTGGCCATGCCTCAGAAACCCTATATAGGGTCTCTATGGGTCAGAACTGACTTGACCACACTTAACAACAACAGTGTATAACAGTTAGTAAAAATAACTAACAAGTAGTCCCTGACTTATGACAGGATTCCATTCCTATGACCACTTTTTTATAAGTCAGTTTTGATGTAACGTGAATACCTTGTTTTTCTTTTCTCTTTTACTTTTTCATTATTAATACCCTTTATTATCAGTATCTTTATAAATTTGATCTTTATTTTTCTTAGGGGGTTGGGAACATTACATATAAGAATGGTAACACCAGCAAATTACACACTGTGACATTATATATAGTACATATTACTAATGATAGGAGTTCTGGTATGGTGTTGTTCTAAGATAAGCACTGGACTGCCAACCACAAGGTCAGCAGTTCAAACTCACCATTTGCTCCTTAGAAACCCTATAGAGGATAGCTATGAGTCGTAACTGCCTCGAGAGCACACAACAACAGCAACCAATGATGTTGTTAAGGACCATCAAGTCTATTCCAACTCATAACGACCCTATATAGGGTTTCCAAGGAGCAGCTGGTAGGTTTGAACAGCTGACCTTAAGGTTCAAAGCCCAGTGCTGACCCTACAGTGCCACACCAGAAGCAACTAATGATAAGATGTACTATATACTAATGATACACAAAAAGAACCAAAAGCAAACAAAACTAAGGTTATAAGTAGGATTCGTCATAACTAGAATGTTGTAAGTTGGGAATTATTTGTAACGTGATACAAAAATACGACATCTTTAAGACATTCACTTCAATCAAAATGACTTGAGTAAGTTGGAAGTAAAAGTAATTGGAAAACAAGTAACATGCATTAATGTAAAAAGCAGGAATGGCTAAAATAATAGTGGCTAAAGTATACTTCCGAGTAAAGAAAATTACGAGACTAAAGGGGAACATTATGTAATGACAAAAAGCTCAATCCATCAGGAAAACCTAATGACTTTAAATGCACAGTCACCAGAAAACGCAGCCTCAAAACACTCGAAGCAAAGACCAACAGACCTGAGAGGAGAATGAGACAAGTCCAATATCATTTTTGAGAAGTACAGCTTTCTAGTCTCAGTAATTGATTTAGAATGAATAGAAAATCAGTAAGCAAATAGAATAGGACAATACAATCAAACAAAAGTATCTAATTGACATATGTAGAGTAGTCTTCCCAAGTAAACCTTTTCCTGTACCTGCTTTCGTCTCCTCCTTCCTAACCCATGCACTATACCAGAGGGACATGAAAATGAGTCTAGCCAGATGGAGAAGATAAAATTGGCCCCAGGCTTATTCCCAAAGGCAGACGCTGGCCTCCCACAGGCCCACTGGAGAAGCAGTAGAAGAGAAAAGTCTTGTCTTGAAATGAAGATCTCCTATTGATTAATAAATTAAATAGACTTTCTCTTTTAACAAGTTAAAACTTGGGCTTACAACTCAAAATGTTCTTACATTTAGACCTGTTGATTACGTGTTGTTGTTGTTGTTATCAGGTGCCATAGAGTCGGAACCAACTCATAGCGACCCCATGCACAGCAGAACGAAACAGTGTCCGATCCTGGGCCAACCTCACTACCGCCGCCACACTCGAAGCCATTAATGATGCCACCTGGCCGATCCATCTCGTTGGGGGTCTTCCTCTTTTTCTCTGACCCTCCATCTTACCCAGCATGACATCCTTTTCCAGCGACAGTTCCCTCCTGACAATATGTCCAAAGTATGAGAGACGAAGCTTAGCCATCCTGGCCTCCAAGGAGTACTCTGGCTGCACTTCTTCCAAAACAGATCTATTGGTTCTTTTGGCAGTCCATGGCACTTTTAGTATTCTCCTCCAACACCACAATTCAAAGGCATCAATTCTTCTACAATCGTCCTTATTCACTGTCCAGCTTTCACATCCATATGAGGTTATTCAAAATACCATGGCTTGGGTCAGGCGCACCTTAGTCCTCAAGCTGACATCTCTGATCTTCAACACTTTAAAAAGTTCCTGTGCAACAGATTTGCCTAATGCAATACGCCATCTGATCTCTTGACTGCTGATTCCGTGAATGTTTATAGTTGATCCAAGAAGAATGAAGTCCTTGACAACTTCAATCTTTTCTCCATTGATAAGAATGTTGTTTATTGGTCCAGTGGTGAGGATTTTTGTTTTGACATTGAGATGCAAACCATACCGAAGGCTGTGTTCCTTGATCTTCATCATTAAATGTTTCAAGTCCTACTGGCCAGAAATCTATGCGGCCTGGCAGCATGCCATTCCCACAGCAGAATAGCTCAAGTGGTCCTTTAAAAAGTTTGGAAATCAACTTGGTGGGGTTTTTTGTTTGCTTTTTAAGTTAAGTTCTTGTAGAAAGAAAGTTGAAATACTATTTCAAATGGACTTATTCTGACTTTTCATGAAGTCGATTATATACCTTCTTTCCTTCTAAAGCATGGGTGGCAAACCTTTTATTCTGCCAAAATTTATCAAATCATTTGCAGGCCATACAAAATTATCAACTTAAATATTAGCCTGTTATATTTGGTCAAATATTTAATTAACTCACCCCTAAGCCAGAGTGCTCCTTGGAGGCCAAAATGGCCAAACTTTGTCTCTCATACTTCGGACATATTGTCAGGAGGGACCAGTCACTGGAGAAGGATATCATGTTTGGTAAAGTGGAGGGTCAGAGAGAAAGAGGATGACCCCCAGCGAGATGGATTGCCCAAGTGGCAGCATCAATAGCCTCAAACGAGGCAACAATAGTGAAGTTGGCCCAGGATCGGGTGGTGTTTCTTTCTGCTGTGCATAAGGTCGCTATGAGTTGGCACCAAATCGATGGCACCTAACAACTCGCTGGAACTGTGATGTTAGCTTTGGAACTGTGATTTTAGCTTTGGCAGAGCCAGACCAGATGATTTCAAGGAACTTATAAGACCCGTGAGCCAGAAGTTCCCTATCCCTGCCCTAAAGCATAGAAGTTACTTTAGCATATGCCTTAGACAGGACTTTCCAAACTGCAGTGGTCACAGAAATGCCCTGGGTGGCTTGTTACCATACAGATTCGGATCCAGTAGATTTGGAATAGGGCATAAGATTCTGTATTTTTAATAAGCTCCTTGGTGATGGTAGATCAAACAGCACACATGGGTACTGAGGGACTAGACACTCTGTCTTACTTATGTAGGGCTGCAGTAACAGAAATACCACAAATAGGTGGTATTTTCTTCACAGTTCTGAGAGTTAAAAGTCCAAATCAGGGTCTCAGCTCTGTTGATTCCTTCTGTGGAATCTTCTAGTTTCTTGTATCTGTCTTTGGTGTTCTTTTGGTTGCTCTCTTAAAAAAAAAAAATGACACCAAACATCCCTCCCATAGCACTCTCTCTTCAGCTGAGTTCAGTAATTCATTGCAATGACCACATAGGATTTTGGCACCATACTCACAGTTAACCGATTTATTAGGGAAGTTAACAAGTTATAATTCAGGGTCAGGAATGCTCAGAGCATAGTTCTTCCAGTAAAGACTGCCTCTCCTCTACTATGCAAAGCTTCTCTCTGGCTCCCAGTGCCCTGGCATGGCCTCTGCTCTGCTCCGGCAATGTTACAAGGTTCTTTTAGGACTACTGATCAATGCTCAGGGCACAGGACTCCACCTTAAGCTTCAGCCTGAAGGCACCTAGTTCTAATCCCAATGGTCAGCAAACTTAGCTCCCCAATTAAGTGTCTGGAGGCAAACCCCCTTCCCAAAGTTACTCCTCTGTCCCTGGGTTGAGGAGATTCAATATGCAAAGACCTTGGGGTACAAAGGATGTGTTCCACTCCCGCTCTTCTTTGATGGTAATAAGATCTCTCTTCCTGCTTCTGAGATGGCTCATTTTAAACTCATGTTTGAGTTCCAAGTTTTTATAACCATAATTAAGTCAATAATTCACTACTGAATTAATTGTATCAATGTATCAGTATCCTCTTTCACCTTCTTCTACCCAAGAGATTTATCAAGAAAAAAGTCATTTCATGGAAGTTACAAAGATTAAGGCTAGAAGAAACCTATTAAATAATTCATTACATCACACCCTCACATGACATCTGCCTTTACCCTGTGTGTGTCTCTGCATCTATTCTGGTCGTTTTATAAATCAGGAATGATTAGGTTTGTTACAGCAGCTCTGGGTCCGAGAATGTTACAGCAGCTCCATATCTGTTGTCAAAGAAACCGAGGCCACTCAGAGAGATGAAGCAAAGTTTCAGGTATAGTAAGCCAGCTGGCTCAGAGGCGCTAACTTCTTCAGATTCTGAGCCCTGAGTGCAGGTCAGTATAGCTTATATGGGGGCAGAATAGGGTTGCGGACCTGTTTGAAGACAGGAGGGAAACCAGAAGGTTGGTCCCACTTGGTAACCTGATTAACATTCTAGCTTGCCTCCTAGGCGGGGAGGATTGGTCCCGTTCAGTAACCTGATTAACAGTCTAGCTTGTCTCCTGGGAGGAAAAGGCAGTTAATGTTTTACCTTTTCCTGTTCAGGTTTACGTTACATTCTACACTAAGGAGCTCTACTAGCATAGTGGTTATGAGTCGGGCTGTTAACCTCAAAGTCAGCAGTTCGAAACTACCAGTCATTCCACAAGATAAAGATGAGGTTTTCTGCTCCCATAAAGATTTACAGCCTCAAAAACCTTATACAGTGTCGCTATGAGTCAGAACCGACTCCACGGCACACTACCACACCAAGAGAACAAAGGAAAAATCTATTTCTAAACAGCATTACATCTATAGGGAAAAGGCCTAGGAATTCAACACATACATTCAGGGGACACAATCCAATCTACAACACACCCTGAACATGAACAGAAAACAATGTATTCTGCCCAAAGCCCTGACAAGAATGTGCTGCCTGAAACCTTATCCAAGACTTTCCATTTTGTGTTTTAGCTTGGCATGAGCAAAAGTGATACAGTTTAGGTGAAATTGTTTACTTGAATGATAGCTTTAGGTGCTTTGAGACAGAACTGAACAGAATCTTTTCTTTTCTTTTTTTTTTTTGAGAGCTTTGCAGAGAGGTTGGGCTATACCCTAGCCACAGCCCAAATCCTCACCTTGTGTTTACTTGATTTGAATCTATTCTCACCAATGCTTCCTCCTTTATCTGCTCTCAGATCTGCAAAGAGCTCAGGCATCTGCATCCAGCACACTAGGTATTCTTTTGAAGCTCTAACAGCGTGCTCTCAAAAGGAGAAGAAAACTGTGAAATGCATTTCCCTGTTACTTACACCAGTTTAATTTCGTCAGACATTTGTACAGGGAGTCTGGACTTTTCGACTGTTATAGTCCAGGAGGTCCTCCACTGGAGAAGTTGGCTGCTGCTTCTGCCAATGGCCCTGCACTCTGACCGGGCTATTGCTACGGCTGAGTGCAGTTTGTAATGCTTTGTGCTGGTGAGCTTGACAGTGTTATGATTAGTTGCAGTAAAAAAATCCAAAAAGATGGAACAGTTCCTACAGCAGGAAAGCTGTTAAGACCTTCTACCCCCACCCCCACCCCACTACAAAAAGAGAAGCTATTTCATAAAAACGGAATGACTGACCTTACAAAACTATTGCATTAGAGGCCAAGCTGGTAGCAAACAGAATTCCATTCCTCCAATGTGGTTTGTCTCCAAAGGGAGCAATAGCACTTGGGAATTCAGGAAGCAATGAAGAAAGAGGTGGGAAAGGGGCGGGGACACTGTTTACAAAGGTTCCAACTAGACAGAGCCTAATGAATTAAGCAATCATATCTGTCATGTCTCCTTTGGTACTCTTCAAGGGATGCCATCAAGAATGGTGTACTGATTGAGGTGACATCACTTGCAGGACTTGCACTGCCCACAGCACCCCATGGCTATTAGGAAATGGCATTGCTAAATATAATTAGAGGGAAATGTCAGCACCTTTTCATTTCTTGAGCATTATTAACTAACATCAGCCTGACAATTACTGACAGCCAGTCAGAACTCTGTTTGTGTTCTGTGCTCTCTGGGCATCCTTTAATTATGAATAATAATTCCACTAATCATGCACTTGAAACAAGTAAATTATCCAGCAGAACATCATAATCAGTGTATCAAAGAGACTTCCAGGAAGCCCTGGTGGCTTTGTCTTTAGCTTCCTCACTCAAGCTCCACTGAGGTGTCTGCAGGGAAGTCAGATGTGAAAGTGGAGCTCCTTGTAGCATAGAAAGTCCAATGGATTCCTTTGCAAATAAATTCACAGCATTTGAAAGATCCAGTTTTTATTCAGTAATTTAGCCTCCTGACTTGCCAATTTACCCCGAGGTCAAACAAGAGGGGACACCACTTACTGGATAGCCATTTGCTCCCTTTTTCAAAGCTTGAAAAGGATAGGTCCGTTATTGGCAGCTGCTAAGGGTTGTCGATGGCACTTAACAACAACAACAACAACAACAAAGGCTTCCTGTTATTCTTGTTCTGTAATCTACTACCTGGTCTTTTAGATCCCAAAGACTAAGAATAAGGATAAACCCAAAGCTGGTGTTGAGTTTCAGACTCAGAAGGGAAAAGGTGCCTGTTGTTATTGACAAGTGCCGTGGAGTCGATTCCGACCCATAGCGACCCTGTTTAGGGTTTCCAAGTAAAGACTGGTGAGCTTGAACCATCAATCTTACAGTTCAAAGCGACTTTGAAGTCCAATGCATTAGCCCACAGTGCCACACTTGGACTGCACAAAGGTGCCTAGTGATACAGAAAACGACCAGAACTCATTTCAAGAGATTAATCTATTACAGAAAGAGAATAAAGAAGATGGTTTACCTACAAGGAAGGAAAGACAGCTGTGTCCAGTGACGGCTGGCTGGATCATGAAGTTTTACCAAGTGAAGGGCAGGAACTAGGGTCTTTTTATATCATGGAGTATTCATAAGTGTAAGGGCAGTTAAGGTTGGTATGCGGAACTAGGACAGGTAGGAGAGTCAAAGGTGCCAAGTTGTCTGTCTCCTCCTAGAGAACAAAGGGGCTTCTGCAACCATAGTGGGAGGAGAGGCTGTAGGCACCTTCGTAGCATATGTATAATAAAGCAGAACTGGAGAGCTGTAGGATGGTCATTTTGGAGCGTTCCATTTGTGTCCCTACAGCTGGTTTCTATAAGGTGGAGGTCGTGATAGCATGGCTATACGGACTTAAACAAAATAAAGTCGGTTTAGTGATTGTTATTGTTGTTAAGTGCCTTCGAGTCGGTTCCAACTCATAGCGACCCTGTATAGGGTTTCCAAAGAGCAGCTGGAGAACTTGAACTGCCAACCTTGCAGTTCAAGTGGCTTTGCATTCTGGTGCATTAATCCACAGCGCCACACCAGGACTCCCCGTTTAGTCATTAGGTCTCGATAAATGAGGACCCTGCAAATGAGGATGTCAGTTTAAAAATTAGCTGAGATGACCTCATGGGGAACAGAACATGCTTAAGGCCACCCAGGACCTGAGCAGCTGCAACCTTAATAGAATGGTTGAGGAGGATTACTGTGTTATTGTTCCTTTTTTCCTAAAGATAGAATTTTAAGGAAGTTTATTACCTTATTGTTCCTTTTCCCAAAGAATGCTATCCTGATGTTAAAATAGATTAAGTGTACATCCAAATGTAACTTACCCTATATAATCTGCCTGCTCTTTGTAATGGACAGGACAGTCTTGAGAAGCTATTCTGCCAGTCCTCCAGATGCTGGCTTTCTGCTAATAAATCTTGGATTGGATCTCTCCCCATCTCTGTGATTGACTACAGCGGCAGGCAGCAAGCCCTCATTTCGATTTGGCAACAGTCAGATGTACTTCCATTCTCCAATTTTTTCACCATTCTAACACCAGCACTCTCTGCTTCTTTGCTTGGTTCAGTTGTTTCTGGAGTCCCTCTGAAGGAGTTGCCAACGCCATTCAGGTTGTAACAAAGGAAGGACTTTCATTGTGCCAGCATGTGACTCAGTGGATTCATATTTAGAGACTGAGCCCTGTCTTCCCTGTTTGAGGATATTTTATAGGGAATAGGGGCACATACATGAGTCTGTTTGGGATTGGTTAGCGGGACTGGACTACCAGGCAGGGATTGGCAGGTTCAAACACATGATGGGGAAGTCAAAGGAACTGTTTACAGAAGCTGAAGCAGGTAAACATTAGCTCAGGGCTTTGTTCCATCCCATAGGTGGGCCAGGAACAGGAGATTAGCCTGGGTAATCACATGAGGCTGAGGTAGTTTGTTGCTTAGTTCCTGGAACGTGAACTCTGCTGTAGGAATGAGGTATGAGCTTGGGGTTCTTCAGGCCTGCCTGCCTCACAATAATTCATTATAATTGTCAACAGAACTCACCAACCATCTTCACAGCTTTGTGCTTTATTAGGGACATAACAAGCAACACACCTCAGGATCAGGATCAACTTGGAAATAACAGTACACAACTCAGGAGACAGGATTAACTTCTTCAGTCCAGAGCGTTAAATCTGTCTCAGCAGTCCCTGCAGGGCTCTCTTCTTGGCTGTACCCACAGGTTCCTGTCAGCCTCCACTGTCTGTGCCTCTACCTTCCTCCATCTAGTGTTAAAGCTCTAGCTCTGCTACTAAGCTTCCTGCGTTTCACAGACGCTCAGTTCTCTGCTGTCAAGTCCACCACACCATCTTGCACCAGACTACTGGTTCACACCACTTATACTATATTGCTGGGGTCTGCTGTGCTTGCCACTGTTTCTTGCGATCTTGTACTATCTTAGTGTTACAACTCTTCCTTCTGGGTGTGGAGCCCCAGGTCCAAAGGATATGCTTCGCTGGGGCCTCTTCTTGATGGTAGTGAGTTCCCCCAGGAATCTCTGTGGGATGTTGTTGTTGTTAAGTGCCATTGAGTCGGTTCCGACCCATGGCAACCCTTTATAGGATTTCCAAGGAGCTTGAACTGCCGACCTTATGGTTCAAATGGCTTTGCACTCTTATATAAACCTAGCAGGACGGATGGCAAAATTGACCACTATGCTCCTTGGATTACAAATCAGTCAGTCCTACTGGGTGGCTTTTCAAATCACTATTTGCATAGCAATCAGTTAATCACTTGAAAGATTGTGACCCAGCCTGTCATTTTTAACAAGATTATAAACCCTAGACCATAAAGGAAATCCATAAGAGAAACCCACAGTGCTACACACTCATTTCCCATCCAAAGCATAGTTCCTCCAGAGTTTAGAGAGCAGAGCTATCAGCTCATCTCCCTGGTGAATTTAGATACCTCTTCCCACAATCATCAAATTATTCTGTCTGCTGACAAAATAAGATTTGCTTTGGATTTACACAGAGGAACCTCCCAACCCTTGTACTTTAGTGAACAATTTCCTTCAATAGCCTTCCTCCTTTCTACTCTCCCTCTCTCCCTTTTCCCTCCCTCTCCCACCCCCCTTCCTAAATTTGTTGACATGTGAATGTTCTTTCTCCCTTTATTTGGATCCAAGCCATGACTGTGATATGCTGGAAAGAAGGTGATCTTGTTGAAAATGTCACCAGAGTCCCAGACCCAGAACATGACCATTCGGCCTTTTCTTTTCTTTCTCAATGTAGCTTTTCGACTTTGAAGTAATATTTCACCTGTATTATGCCTTACCACCGGAGTTGTAAGCCAGAATCAGAAATACCAACAACAACTTGTGACAGAAGAATTGTTGATTCTGACATTTTGATTACACCATTTTGTAATAATTCATTCTAATAAAGATAAGATTTACTGAAGTGCTACCACATTGCATGAACTCTGCTATACCTTGTCTTTTCGTATGGGGTGAGAAAGAAATGGCAAGATATAAATATGAATAAAAGAGTCCTTTGCATCATGGAAGCCACACATTATTTGATCAAAAGGAAGCTGAGATGAGGCAATTTTGTTGAATAAGAGAAAGACTCCAGCTCCTATGTTTTCTAAGTCAGTTATTTTTGTTGTTGTTGTTGTTACGTGCCATGGAGCCAGTTCTGACTTATAACGACCCTGTACAGGGTTTCTGAGGCTGTAAATCTTTATGAGAGCAGAAAGTCTCATCTTTCTCCCACAGAGCAGCTGGTAGTTTCGAACTGCTAGAACCACCAAACAAGCTCTCAAGTCAGTTCTTCTTAGCAGCTGGTTATTTAAGGATCAACAGTCATTTGGCTGTGCAGACAGTGTTTGATGAGTATCTACTGAGGGACCACAAAACACTTAGTGTATTTATAAAATGAATAGAAAGGCTGTGGACATGCACATTCAACACGTGATCAGGAGTGAGGGCCAGGGATGTGCATTGCTTAGAGGGTCTTCAAGAAAGATCTTGCTGTTCAGTTTCAAGACGCACAGTCAGCTGCCAGTCTCTAGCTACATGGTCATTAGAATCCACCTCAGCTTTACAGGAGATGTCGCATTTGTCCTGAATATGCCCCAACCAATGAGTGTACAGAGTGAACTGCTAAAGTCTACACATGTATGTCCATTGCAGGGGCTCTCCAATCAGCTCAGCAGTTCCTTACTGGGTTGGCTGAAGCTTCCTCACACCTACATGGTGTGCCAAGACTCTTTCTGTTCTACCTTTTCTTCTCCCACTTTTACCTTTCTTAGGCATCATCCTACAGTACATTTCTTATACTCATAATCATCTCCATGTCTGCTTACAGAGGACCCCACTGACCCACCATGTATACGAACACTAGTAACTAACTTATAGAAAAGTAGAAATGATGCTAAATCAAGACCAGACAATGTAAAATATCTGAAGAATACTCCATACCTATAAATGGTTTTTCCTCAGGGAGGGGGTAGTTTTATTTCTTTGGGCAAACCAATAAGCTCATGGTATTTTTTTTTTGGGGGGGATGGGGGTAAAGGGGTCTCAGTTGGCAGTTCCATGACATGGAGAAGACTGCATAGGAGTATGCCCAAGTATAAACAGTAAAGGGTCATTGTCGCTGGAGAAATGAAAACAATACAACAATGCCCACTAAACATCAGTCTACTTATCATTATCACCACGTACCCAGTCATTTTAGCCAGTGTTAGTGATGTGATAAGATCATTTTTCTTGTCAGAGCAAAATGTTCCCACCACCCTACCACCCCATCCAGGAAACTGATTAAATCTTAAATATGAAATTATTTTCCTTTTAACTGCTATGAACCATGGAGTATCAGCTCTTCCTTTCACCTGTCCCTTAATACATTAGGCAAATCCTTTATTTTTGAATATATATATATTTTTATAATCCTGTTTAAAATGCTAATATTGCATTACTCTTTGAAAGATCTTATAGTTAAAGCTGAAATCATGTCTGGAGGAGACTGGACTGGTTTGGGGTGTGGTCTGTTCTGCTGACTCCACCTCCTTTAATGTAGCTCTTGAGTATATGCAGTTGGAGCCCTAGTGGCATAGTGGGTTACATGTTGGGCTGCAAACCACAAGGTCAGCAGTTTGAATCCACCAGCCACTTTCTGCTCCAGTTAAGATTTACAGTCTTGGAAACTCTACATAGGATCACTATGAGTAGGAATGGATGCGATAGCAGTGGGTAACATGATACTGGTGCCTGAGTTTGGGATTGCTCCACTACCTCCCTCTTGCCCACAGGTATAGTGCAAAAATTGTCAACAAAATCCTAGCCAACAGAATCCAGCAACACATCAAAAAGGTAATATGTCATGATCAAGTATGACTCATATCAAGGATGCAAGGATGGTTTAACATTAGAAAAACGATCATTATCCACCATATAGATAAGAAAAAGAAAAAA